>NC_091169.1:786008-871535 GCF_040958095.1 Procambarus clarkii
AAAAATATCCCAAATATCTCAGATTCGACCCTTGAGCCATATTTTGGAGTTAAATTCTGGCTCTGCACGTATTCGCAGTTTGAAATTACGACTTTTTATACGAAAAATATGCCAATTACTGAGAGCGGCAAAGGGTCACATTTTGCCCAAACCCCTCTGCAGTTGTCAAAATATCCAAAACATCCCAAATTCTAACTTTGAGCCATATTTTTGGAGCCAAATTCTGGCTCTCTGCACGTATTCGCAGTTTAAAATTACGAATTTTTATACGACACTATGCCAATTACTGAAAGCGGCGATGGATCACATTTTGCGCAAACCCTCCCTGCAGTTCTCAAAATATCCCAAACATCCCAAATTCGACGCTTGAGCCATATTTTGGAGATAAGTTCTGGCACTTTACACGTATTTGAAGTTTGAAGTTACTTTTTATACCGAAAATATGTCAATTACTGAGAGCTGCGATGGGTCACATTGTGCCCAAAAATCCCCTTGCAGTTTTCAAAATATCCAAAACATCCAAAATTCGAAGCTTGAGCCATATTTTGCGGCCAAATTATGGCTCTCTGCACGTATTCGCAGTTTGAAATTACGATTTTTATACCGAAAATATGCCAATTACTGAGAGCAGCGATGGGTCATATTTTGCCCAAACCCCCCTGCAGTTTTCAAAATATCCCAAACATCCCAAATTCGACCCTTGAGCCTTATTTTCGAGCAAGTTCTGGCTCTCGGTACGTGTTCGCAGTTGGAAATAACGACTTTTTATACCGAAGATATGCCAATTATGAGAGCGGCAAAGGGTCACATTTTGCCCAAACCCTTCCCTGCAGTTTTAAAAATATCCCAAACATCCCAAATTCGACCCTTGAGCCATATTTTGGAGTTAAATTCTGGCTCTGCACGTATTCGCAGATTGAAATTACGACTTTTTATACCGAAAATATGCCTATTACTGAGAGCGGCGATGGGTCACATTTTGCCCAAACTCCCCTGCAATTCTCAAAGTATCCAAAATATCCCAAAATCGACCCTTGAGCCATATTTTAGAGCCAAATTCTGGCTCTCTGCGTGTATTCGCAGTTTGAAATTTAAAAATATGCTAATTACTGAGAGCGGCGATGGATCACATTTTGCCCAAACCCTTCCTGCAGTTTTCAAAACATCCCAAACATCCCAAATTCGACGATTTAGCCATATTTTGGAGCAAATTCTGGCTTTCTGCACGTATTCGCAGTTTGAAATTACGATATTTTATACCGAAAATATGCCAATTACTAAGAGCGGCGAAGGGTCACATTTTGCCCCCCCCCCTGCAGTGTTCAAAATATCATAAACATCTTAAATTCGACCCTTGAGCTATATTTTGGAGCCAAATTCGGGCTCTCTGCACGTATTCGCAGATTGAAATTACGATTTTTTATACCGAAAATATGCCAATTACTGAGTGCGGCGATTGGTCACATTTTCACAAAACCCCCCTGCAGTTTTCAAAATATCCAAAACATCCTAAATTCGACTTTTGAGCCATTTTTTTGGAGCCAAATTCTGGCTCTCTGCACGTATTCGCAGTTTGAAATTACGACTTTTTATACCGAAAATATGCCAATTACTGAGAGCGGCGATGGGTCACATTTTGCCCAAACCCCCACCTGCAGATTTCAAAATGTAACAAACATCTCAAATTCGACCCTTGAACTATATTTTGGAGTCAAATTCTGGCTCTCTGCATGTATTCGTAGTTTGAAAATACGTCTTTTTATAACGACAATATGCCAATTGCTGAATGCAGCGATGGATCACATTTTGCCCAAACCCTCCCTGCAGTTTTCAAAATATTCCAAACATCCCAAAGTCGATGCTTGAGCCATATTTAAGAGAAAAATTCTGACTCTCTGCACGTATTCGCAGTTTGAAATTACGACTTTTTATACCAAAAATATGTTAATTACTGAGAGCGGCGATGGGACACATTTTGAACAAATATCCCATGCAGTTTCCAAAGTATCCCAAATATCCGAAATTCGACGCTTGAGCCATATTTTGGAGCCAAATTCTGGCTCTCTGCACCTTATTCGCAGTTTGAAATTGCGACTTTTTTTTAGCGAAAATATGCCAATTACTGAGAGCGGCGATGGGTCACATTTTCACCAAACCCCCCTGCAGTTTTCAAAATATTCCAAACATCCCAAATTTGACCCTTGAGCCAAATTTTGGAAGAAAATTCTGCCTCTCTACACGTATTAGAAGTTTGAAGTTACTTTTTATACCCAAAATATGCCAAATACTGAGAGCAGCGATGGGTCACATTTTGCCCAAACCCCCGTATAGTTTTCAAAATATCCCAAACATCCCAAATTCTACCCTTGAGCCTTATTTTCGAGCAAATTCTGGCTCTCGGTACGTGTTCGCAGTTTGAAATTACTACTTTTTATACGAAAAATATGCCAATTACTGAGAGCGGCGATGGGTCACATTTTCACCAAACCCCCCTGCAGTTTACAAAATATCCCAAACATCCCAAATTTGACCTTTGAGCCATTTTTGCTCGTGCGATATGTCACATTTTCACCAAACCCCCCTGCAGTTTTCAAAATATCCCGAACATCCTATATTTGACCTTTGAGTCATATTTTGCTCTTGCAAAATATGGCATATGACATCACTTTACCCATCAAATTTTGCCCAAACCCCCCTGCAGTTTTCAAAATATCTTAAACATCCAAAATTCGACCCATGAGCAATATTTTGGAGCCAAATTCTGGCTCTTTGCACGTATTTGCAGTTTAAAATTACGAACTTCTATACCAAAAATTTGCCAATTACTGAGTGCAGCGATGGGTCAAATTTTGTCCACGCCCCCCTCGGCAGTTTTCAGAATATCCCAAACATCCCAAATTTGACCCGTGAGCCATATTTTGGAGCCTAATTCTGGCTCCATGCATGTATTCGCAGTGTTAAACTACGACTTTTTATACCGAAAATATATTAATTACTGAGTACTGCGATGGGTCACATTTTGCCCAAACCCCGCCTGCAGTTTTCAAAATATCCCAACCATCCCAAATTCGAAGCTTGAGCTATATTTTGGAGCCAAATTCTGGCTCTCTGCACGTATTCGCAGTTTGAAATTACGGCTTTTTATACCGAAAATATGCCAATTACTGAGAGCAGCGATGGGTCTCATTTTGCCCAAACCCCACCTGCAGTTTTCAAAATATCCCAAACATATCAAACTCGAAGCTTGAGCCATATTTAAGCGCCAAATTCTGGCTCTCTGCACGTATTCGCAGTTTGAAATTACGTCTTTTTAAACAGAAAATAAGCCAATTACTGAAAGCGGCGATGGATCACATTTTGCCCAAACCCTCCATTCAGTTTTCAAAAATCCCAAACATCCCAAATTCGACGCTTAAGCCATATTTTGGAGCCAAATTCTGGCTCTCTGCACGTGTTCGCAGTTTGAAATTACGAATTTTTACACCGAAAATATGCCAATTACTGAGCGCGGCGATGGCTCACTTTTTGCCCAATGTCCCCCTGTAGTTTTCAAAATATCCCAAGCAATCCAAGTTCGACGTTTTAATCATATTTTGGAGACAAATTCTGGCTCTCGGCGCGTATTTGCAGTTTAAAAATACGAATTTTTATACCGAAAATATAACAATTACTAATGCAGCGATGGTTCACATTTTGCCCCCCCCCCTGCAGTTTCCAAAATATCCCAAACATCCCAAATTCGAAGCATAAGCCATATTTTGGAACCAAATTCTGGCTCTCTGCACGTGTTCGCAGTTTGAAATTACGAATTTTAATACAGAAAATATGCTAATTACTGAGAGCTGCGATGGGTTCCTTTTTCCCTAACCCCCCCCTCCCTCCCCTAGTTTGAATTTACGACTTTTTATACCTAAAATATGCCAATTACTAAAGGCGGCGATGGATCACATTTTGCCCAAACCCCCCTGCAGTTTTCAAAATATTTTAAACATCCATAATTCGACCCACGAGTCATATTTTGGCTCTTTGCACGTATTTGCAATATAAAATTTCGAATTTTTATACCAATAATATGTCAATTACTGAGAGCAGCGATATATCAAATTTTGCCCACCCCACCCCCCCGCAATTTTCAAAATGTCTCAAACATGCCAAATTCGACCCTTGAGCCATATTTTGGAGCCAAATTTTGGCTCTCTGCATGTATTCGCAGTTTAAAACTACGACTTTTTATACCGAAAATATGCAATTACTGAGAGCGGCGATGGATCTCATTTTGCCCAAACCCTCCCTGCAGTTTTGAAAATATCCCAAACATCCCAAATTCGACGCTAGGTCCATATTTTGGAGCCAAATTCTGGCTCTCTGTGTATTCGCAGTTTGAAATTACGAATTTTTATACCGAAAATATGCCAATTAATGAGAGCGGTGATGGTTCACATTTTGCCCAAACCCCCCCCCCCCTGCAGTTCCCAAAATATCTCAAACATCCCAAATTCGAAGCTTGAGCCATATGTTGGAGCCAAATTCTGGCTTTCTACATGTATTCGCAGTTTGAAATTACGACTTTTTATACCGAAAATATATTAATTACTGAGAGCTGAGATGGGTCACCTTTTGCCCGAACCCCCCCCTGCAGTTTTCAAAATATTCCAACTATCCTAAATTCGAAGCTTGAGCCATGTTTTGGAGCCAAATTCTGACTTTCGGCACGTGTTCGCAGTTTGAAATTACGACTTTTTATATACAGAAAATATGCCAATTATTAAGAGCGACGATGGGTTACATTTTGCCCAAACCCTATGCAGTTTTCAAAATATCCCAAACATCCCAAATTCGACGCTTGAGCCATATTTTGAAACCAGATTCTGGCTCTCTGCAGGTATTCGCTATTTGATATTACGACTTTTTATACCGAAAATATGCTAATTACTGAGAGCTGCGATGGGTTTCTTTTTGCCACCGCCCCCTGCAGTTTTCAAAAAATCCCAAACATTCCAAGTTCGACAAGTGAGCCATATTTTGGAGCCAAATTTTGGCTCTTTTCACGTATTTGCAGTTTGAATTTATGTCTTTTTATACCGAAAATATGCAAATTACTGAAGGTAGCGATGGGTCACATTTTGCCCAAAATCCCCTGCAGTTTTCATAATATCATGAACATCCCAAATTTGAAGCTTTTACCATGATTTGGAGCCAAATTCTGGCTTTCTGCATGTATTCGCAGATTGAAATTACGACTTT
Organism: Procambarus clarkii; assembly: GCF_040958095.1. NCBI lineage: Eukaryota > Metazoa > Arthropoda > Malacostraca > Decapoda > Cambaridae > Procambarus > Procambarus clarkii. The sequence goes on from NC_091169.1 coordinate 791,253, forward strand.
TTATACCGAAAATATGTTAATTACTGAGAGCTGCGATGGGACACCTTTTGCCCAAACCTTCCCCCCCCCCTCCTGCAGTTTTCAAAATATTCAAACAATCCCAAATTCGAAGCTTGACCAATATTTTTGAGCCAAATTCTGGCTCTCGGCACGTGTTTGCAGTTTGAAATTACGACTTTTTATACCGAAAATATGCCAATTACTGAGAGCAGCGATGGGTCACATTTTGCCCAAACAACCCTGTAGTTCTCAAAATATTCCAAACATCCCAAATTCGACCCTTGAGCTATATTTTGGAGCCAAATTCTGGCTCTCTGCACGTATTTGCAGTTTGAAATTTCGACTTTTTATACCGAAAATATGCCAAATACTGAGAGAAGAGATGGGTCACATTTTGCCCAAAACCTCCCAAACATCCCAAATTTGACGCTTGAGCCATATTTTGGAGCCAAATTCTAGCTCTCGGCACGTGTTCGCAATTTGAAAATGCGACTTTTTATACAGAAAATATGCTAATTACTGAGAGCTGCGATGGGTTCCTTTTTGCCCAATCACCCCCATCAGTTTTCAAAATATCCCCAACATTCCAAGTTCGACACGTGAGCAATATTTTGAAGCCAAATTCTGGCTCTCTGCACGTATTCGCAGTTTGAAATTACGTCTTTTTATTCCGAAAAAATGCCTATTACTTAAAGCGGCGATGGATCACATTTTGCCTAAACCCTCCCTGTTGTTTTTAAAATATCCTAAACATCCCAAATTCGACGCTTTAGCCATATTTTGGAGCCAAATTTTGGCTCTCTGCACGTGTTCGCAGTTTGAAATTACGACATTTTATACCGAAAATATGTAAATTACTGAGAGCGGCGATGGGTCATATTTTGCCCAAACCCCTCCCCCCAGTTTGAAATTACGACTTTTTATACCGAAAATATGCCAATTACTGAGAGCGGCGATGGGTCACATTTTGCCCAAACCCTCCCAGCAGTTTTTAAAATATCCCAAACATCCCAAATTCGACCCTTGAGCCATATTTTGGAGCCAAATTCAGGCTCTCTGCACGTATTCGCAGTTTGAAATTACGTCTTTTTATACCAAAAAAATGCCAATTACTGAAAACGGCGATGAGTCACATTTTGCCCAAAATCCACTGCAGTTTTCCCAATATGATTTGTGTACCTTTTGATGTTGTGTACCTTGTTGTGTACCAACATATTGTGATGTTGTGTACCTTGACTTTAGCAAAGCTTTTGATACAGTGCCACATGAAAGACTAATTAAAAAAATAGAAGCTCATGGTATTGGGGGAGCTATATTAACTTGGATTAGGGCATGGCTATTCCAAAGGAAACAGAGTTAGTATAAATGGGGTTAAGTCAGAGTGGGATAATGTTGTTAGTGGAGTACCTCAGGGCTCTGTCCTGGGACCTCTGTTGTTTATAATATATATAAATGATTTAGATTCAGGTTTGAGTAGCAACATTTGCAAATTTGCCGATGATACGAAAATCGGTAGGGAAATTAATTCCGAGGAGGACTCACTATCACTTCAAGTTGATCTAGATAGGGTTTTGAAATGGTCAAATGATTGGCAAATGCAGTTTAATGCTGATAAATGTAAAGTTCTGAGGCTAGGTAATGATGATAGAGTTACAAGATACGAGCTAGATGGTGTTGAGATTGCGAAGTCGGATTGCGAAAGGGATCTGGGAGTTATGATTAGTAAGAATTTAAAACAAAAGGATCAATGCATGAATGTTCGTAATAAGGCGAATAGGACACTGGGATTTATTAATCGAAGCAATAGTAACAAGACACCTGGTGTGGTTCTTAAGCTATATCTTGCTCTGGTTAGGCCCTTTTTTGATTATGCAGTTCAGTTTTTGGTCTCCGTATTATAGAATGGATATAAATTCACTTGAACGTGTCCAACGTAGGATTACTAAGTTAATTCCCCAAATTAGAAATCTTTCATATGAAGAAAGATTAACAAAGCTTAAGTTGCATTCACTGGAAAAGCGAAGAGTTAGGGGTGACATGATAGAGGTTTACAAGTGGATGAATGGACATAACCGGGGGATATTAATAGGGTATTAAAAGTATCAACACAAGACAGAACACGAAACAATGGGTATAAATTGGATAAGTTTAGATTTAGGAAAGGCTTGGGTAAATACTGGTTCAGTAACAGGGTTGTTGATTTGTGGAACCAATTGCCGCGTAACGTGGTGGAGGTGGTGTCCCTCGATATTTTCAAGCGCGGGTTGGACAAGTATATGAGTGGGATTGGGTGGTTTAGAATAGGAGCTGCCTCGTATGGGCCAATAGGCCTTCTGCAGTTACCTTTGTTCTTATGTTCTTATGTTCTTATATCCCAAACATCCCAAATTAGACGCTTGAGCCATATTTTGGGGCAAAATTCTGGCTCTCTGCACGTATTCGCAGTTTGAAATTACGACTTTTTATACCGAAAATATGCCAATTAATGAGAGCGGCGATGGGTCAAATTATGTCCAAAACCCTCCCTGCAGTGTTCAAAGTATCGCAAACATCCCAAATTAGACGCTTGAGCTATATTTTGGAGTCAAATTCTCGCTCTCTGCACGTATTCGCAGTTTTAAATTACGGCTTTTTATATCGAAAATATGCCAATTACTGAGAGCTACGATGGGTCACATTTTGCCCACACCCAACCTGCAGTTTTGAAAATATCCCAAACATCCCAAATTCAACGCTTGAGCCATAGTTTGGAGCCAAATTCTGGCTCTCTGCACGTATTCGCTGTTTGAAATTACGTCTTTTTATACCGAAAATATGCCAATTACTGAAAGCGGCGATGGCTCACATTTTGCTCAAACCCTCCCTTCAGTTTTCAAAATATCCCAAACATCCCAAATTCAACGCTTGAGCCGTATTTTGGAGCCAATTTCTGACTCTGTGCACGTATTCGCAGTTTGAAATTACGAACTTTTTACCGAAAATATGCCAATTACTGAGAGCAACGATGGGTCACATTTCGCCCCCCCCCCTGCAGTTTTTATAGTATGTCAAACATCCCAAATTCGACGCGTGAGCCATATTTTGGAGCCAAATTCTGGCTCTGTGCATGTATTCGCAGTTTGAAATTACGAACTTTATAAAGAAAATATTCCAATTACTGTGAGCGGCGATGGGTCACATTTTAAGAACATAAGAACATAAGAACAAAGGTAACTGCAGAAGGCCTATTGGCCCATACGAGGCAGCTCCTATTCTATAACCACCCAATCCCACTCATATACTTGTCCAACCCGTGCTTGAAACAATCGAGGGACCCCACCTCCACAATGTTACGCGGCAATTGGTTCCACAAATCAACAACCCTGTTACTGAACCAGTATTTACCCAAGTCTTTCCTAAATCTAAACTTATCCAATTTATATCCATTGTTTCGTGTTCTGTCCTGTGTTGATACTTTTAATACCCTATTAATATCCCCCCGGTTATGTCCATTCATCCACTTGTAAACCTCTATCATGTCACCCCTAACTCTTCGCTTTTCCAGTGAATGCAACTTAAGCTTTGTTAATCTTTCTTCATATGAAAGATTTCTAATTTGGGGAATTAACTTAGTCATCCTACGCTGGACACGTTCAAGTGAATTTATATCCATTCTATAATATGGCGACCAAAACTGAACTGCATAATCTAAATGGGGCCTAACTAGAGCAAGATATAGCTTGAGAACCACACCAGGTGTCTTGTTACTAACGCTGCGATTAATAAATCCAAGTGTCCGATTTGCCTTATTACGAACATTTATGCATTGATCCTTTTGTTTTAAATTCTTACTAATCATAACTCCCAGATCCCTTTCGCAATCCGACTTCGCAATCACAACACCATCTAGCTCGTATCTTGTAACTCTATCATCATTACCTAACCTCAGAACTTTACATTTATCAGCATTAAACTGCATCTGCCAATCCTTTGACCATTTCAAAACCCTATCTAGATCAACTTGAAGTGATAGTGAGTCCTCCTCCGAATTAATTTCCCTTAATTAATTTTCCCCCAAACCCACCGTGCAGTTTTGAAAATATCCGAAACATTCCAAATTCGACGCTTGATCTATATTTTAGAGCCAAATTCTGGCTCTCAGCACGTATTCGCAGTTTGAAATTACGACTTTTTATACCGAACATATGCCAAATACTGAAAGCGGCGATGGGTGACATTTTGCCCCCCCCCCCCATGCAGTTTTCATGGTATACCAAACAACCCAAATTCGACGCTTCAGCCATATTTTGGAGCCAAATTCTCGCTCTCTGCACGTATTCGCAGTTTGAAATAAAAAAATTATACCGAAAATATGCCAATTACTGAAAGCAGCGATGGGTCACATTTTGCCCAAACCCATCCTGCAGTTTTTAAAATATCCAAAAAATCTCAAATTCGACGCTTGAGCCATATTTTGGACAAAAATTCTGGCTCTCTGTACGTATTCGCAGTTTGAAACTACCACTTTTTATACCGAAAATATGCCAATTAATGTGAGCGGCGATGGGTCACATTTTGCCCAAACCCCCCTGCAGTTTTCAAAATGTCATAAACATCCCAATTTCGACCCTTGAGCCATATTTTGGAGCCAAATTCTGGCTCTCTGCAAGTATTCGCAGTTTGAAATTACGAGTTCTTATACCGAAAATATGCCAAATACTGAAAGCAGCGATTAGTCACATTTTGCACAAACTCCCCCCCCCCCCTCGCCACCTGCAGTTTTCAGAATATCCCAAACATCTCAAATTCGACCCTTGAGACATATTTTGTAGCCAAATTCTGGCTCACTGCGCGTATTCGCATGTTAAAATTACGATTTTTTATAACGAAAATATGTCAATTATTGAAAGCGGCGATGGATCACAATTTTGCCCAAACCATCCCTGCAGTTTTCAAAAAATCCCAAACGTGCCAAATTCGACGCCTGAGCCAAAATTTGAAATCAAATTCTGGCTCCCTGCACGTATTCGCAGTTTGAAATTACGACATTTTATACCGAAAATATGCCAAATACTGAAAACGGCGATGGATCACATTTTTCCAAAACCCTCCTTGCAGTTTTCAAAATATCAAAAGAATCCCAAATTCGACCCTTGAGCCATATTTTGGAGCCAAATTCTGGCTCTCTGCACGTATTTGCAGTTTGAAATTACGACTTTCTTCACCGAAAATATGCCAATTACTGAGAGCGGCGATGGGTCACATTTTCATAATCCTCTCTGCAGTTTTCAAAATTTAACAAAAATCCCAAATTCGACCCTTGAGCCATATTTTGGAGCCAAATTCTGTGTTTATGCTCGTATTCGCAGTTTAAAATTACGGCTTTTTTTACCGAAAATATGCAAATTACTGAAAGCGTCGATGGATCACATTTTGACCCAACCCCTCCATGCAGTTTTAAAAATATCCAAAACATCCCAAAATTCGACGTTTGACCATATTTTGGAGCCAAATTCTGGCTCTCTGCACGTATTCGCAGTTTATAATAAGACTTTTTATACCGAAATATGCCAATTACTGAGAGCATCTATGGGTCACATTTTGCCTAACCCCCCCCCCCCTGCAGTTTACAAAATATCCAAAAAAATCCCAAATTCGACCCTAGAGCCATATTTTGGTGCCAAATTCTGGCTCTCTGCATGTATTCGCTGTATAAAATTACGACTTTTTTTTAGGTAAAAATGTCAATTACTGAAAGCAGCGAAGGGTCACATTTTGCCCAAACCCTCTCTGTAGTTTTGAAAACAAACCTAAACGTCCAAAATTCAAAGGTTGAGCCATATTTTGGAGCCAAATTCTGGCTCTCTGCACGTATTCGCAGTTTAAAATTACGAATTTTTATACCGAGTATATGCCAATTACTGAGAGCAGCGATGGGTCATATTTTGCCCAAACACTCCCTGCAGTTTTCAAAATATTCCAAGCATCCCAAATTCGAAGCTTGTGCCATATTTTTTAGCCAAATTTTGGCTCTCTGCACGTATTCGCAGTTTGAAATTACGACTTTTTATACCGAAAATATGCCACTTATTGAAAGCGGCGATGGATCACATTTTGCCCAACCCTAACTGCAGTTTTCAAAATATCCCATACGTCCCAAATTCGATGCATGAGCCATATTTTGGAGGCAAATTCCGGCTCTCTGCAAGATATCGCTATTTGAAATTACGAAATTTATAACGAAAAAATGCAAATTTCTGAGAGCAGCAATGGGTCAAATTTTGCCCAAACCCCCTTTGCAGTTTTCAAAATATACCAAACATCCCAAATTGGTCGCTCGAGCCATTTTTTAGAGCCAAATTGTCTCTCTCTGCACGTATTTGCAGTTTGAAATTAAGACATTTTATACCGAAAATATGAAAATTACTAAGAACGGCGATGGGTCACATTTTGCCCAAACCCCCTCTACAGTTTTCAAAATATCCCAAACATCCCAAATTCGACCCTTGAGCCATATTTTGGAGCCAAAGTCGGGGTATCTGCACGTTTTCGCAGTTTGAAATTACGACTTTTTTTAACGAAAATATGCCAGTTACTGAAAGCGGCGAAGGATCACATTTTGCCCAAACCCTCCTTGCAGTTTTCAAAGTATCCCAAACATTCCAAATTTGACGCTTGAGCCATTTTTGGGAGCCAAATTCTAGCTCTCTGCACGTATTCGCAGTTTGAAATTACGTCTTTTTATACTGAAAATATGCCAATTACTGAGAGCGGCGATGGATCACATTTAGCCCAACCTCTCAATGCAGTTTTCAAATATCCCAAACATCCCAAATTCGAACTTTGAGCCATATTTTGTAGCCAAATTCTGGCTCTCTGCATGTATTCGCCCTTTAAAATTACGTCTTTTTATACGGAAAAAATGGAATTACAGAAAGCGGCGATTGATCACATTTTGTCCAAACCCTTCCTGCAGTTTTCAAATTAGCCCAAACATCCAAAATTCGACGCTTGAACCCATATGTAGGAGGTAAATTCTGGCTCTCTGCACGTATTCGCCGTTTGAAATTACGACTTTCTACACTGAAAATATGCCAATTACTGAGAGCGGCGATGGGTCACATTTTGCCGAAACCCCCCTGCAGTTTTCAAAATATAACAAACATCCCAAATTCGACCCTTGAGCCATATTTTGGAGCCAAATTCAGGCTCTCTGCACGTATTCGCCGTTTGAAATTACGACTTTCTACACTGAAAATATGCCAATTACTGAGAGCGGCGATGGGTCACATTTTGCCCCCCCCCCTGCATTTTTCAAAATATCCCAAACATCCCAAATTCGACACTTGAGCCATATTTTGGAGCCAAATTCTATCTCTCTGCACGTATTCGCAGTTTGAAATTACGAAATTTATACCGAAAATATGCGAAATACTGAAAGCAGCAATGGATCACATTTTGCCCAAATCCTTCCTGCAGTTTTCGTAGCATCCCAAACATCCCAAATTTGACGCTTGAGCCATATTTTGGAGCCAAAATCTGGCTCTCTATACGTATTCGCCTTTCGAAATTACGACTTTTTATACCGAAAATATGAAAATTTTAAGAGCAGCGATGGGTCACATTTTGCCCCCCTCCCCCTGCAGTTTTCATGGTATACCAAACATCGCAAATTCGACGCTTGAGCCATATTTTGGAGCCAAATTCTCGCTCTCTGCACGTATTCGCAGTTTGAAATTAGGAATTTTATACCGAAAATATGCCAATTACTGTGAGCGGCGATGGGTCACATTTTGCCCAATCCCCCTTGCAGTTTTCAAGTTGTCCTAAACATCCCAATTTCGACCCTTGAGCCATATTTTGGAGCCAAATTCTGGCTCTCTGCAAGTATTCGCAGTTTGAAATTACGACTTCTTATACCGAAAATATGCCATATACTGAAAGCGGCGATTAGTCACATTTTGCCCCCCCCCCCCACCTGCAGTTTTCAGAATATCACAAAGATCCCAAATTCGATCCTTGAGCCATATTTTGCAGCCAAATTCTGGTTCACTGCGCATATTCGCATTTTGAAATTACCAATTTTTATAACGAAAATATGTCAATTACTGAGAGCGGCGATGGATCACAATTTTGCCCAAACCATCCCTGCACTTTTCAAAAAATCCCAAACGTCCCAAATTCGACGCTTGAGCCAAAATTTGGAGTCAAATTCTGGCTCCCTGCACGTATTCGCAGTTTGAAATTACGAATTTTATTCCGAAAATATGCCAATTACTGAGAGCGACGATGGGTCACAGTTTGCCCAAACCCACCCTGCAGTTTAGAAAATATCCTGAACATCCCAATTTCGACGCTTCAGCCACATTTTGCAGCCAAATTTCTGGCACTCTGCACGTATTTGCAGTTTGAAATTACGACTTTTTATACCGAAAATATGGCAATTACTGAGAGCGGCGATGGGTCACATTTTGCCCAAACACCCCTGCAGATTTCAAAATATCCCAAACATCCCAAATTCGACGCTTGAACAATATTTTGGACCCAAATTCTCGCTCTCTGCACTTATTCGTAGTTTGAAGTTACGACGTTTTATACAGAATACATGCCAATTACTGGGAGCGGCGATGAGTCACATTTTGCCAAAACCCCCCTGCAGTTTTCAAAATATTAGAAACATTCCAAATTTGACGCTTTAACCATATTTTGGAGCCAAATTCTGGCTCTCTGCACGTAATCGCAGTTTGGAATTACGACTTTTTGTACAGAAAATATGCCAATTACTGATAGCGGCGATGAGTCACATTTTGCCCAAACCCACCCCGCAGTTTTGAAAATATCCGAAACATCCCAAATTCGACACTTGAGCCATATCTTGGAGCCAAATTCTGGCTCTCTGCACGTATTCGCCGTTTGAAATTGCGCCTTTTATTACCGCAAATATGCAAATTTCTGAGAGCTGCGATGGATCTCATTTTGCCCAAACCCTCCCTGCAGTTTTGACAATATCCCAAACATCCCAAATTCGACGCTAGGTCCATATTTTGGAGCCAAATTCTGGCTCTCTGTGTATTCGCATTTGAAATTACGAATTTTTATACCGAAAATATGCCAATTAATGAGAGCGGTGATGGTTCACATTTTGCCCGAACCCCCCCTGCAGTTTTCAAAATATTCCAACTATCCCAAATTCGAAGCTTGAGCCATGTTTTGGAGCCAAATTCTGGCTTTCGGCACGTGTTCGCAGTTTGAAATTATGACTTTTTATACAGAAAATATGCCAATTACTAAGAGCGACGATGGGTTACATTTTGCCCAAACCCCATGCAGTTTTTAAAATATCCCAAACATCCCAAATTCGACGATTGAGCCATATTTTGAAACCAAATTCTGGCTCTCTGCAGGTATTCGCTATTTGATATTACGACTTTTTATACCGAAAATATGCTAATTACTGAGAGCTGCGATGGGTTTCTTTTTGCCACCGCCCCCTGCAGTTTTCAAAAAATCCCAAACATTCCAAGTGCGACAAGTGAGCCATATTTTGGAGCCAAATTTTGGCTCTTTTCACGTATTTGCAGTTTGAATTTATGCCTTTTTATACCGAAAATATGCAAATTACTGAAGGTAGCGATGGGTCACATTTTGCTCAAAATCCCCTGCAGTTTTCAAAATATCATAAACATCCCAAATTTGAAGCTTTTACCATGATTTGGAGCCAAATTCTGGCTTTCTGCACGTATTCGCAGATTGAAATTACGACTTTTTATACCGAAAATATGTTAATTACTGAGAGCTGCGATGGGACACCTTTTGCCCAAACCTTCCCCCCCCCCCCTCCTGCAGTTTTCAAAATATTCAAACAATCCCAAATTCGAAGCATGACCAATATTTTTGAGCCAAATTCTGGCTCTCGGCACGTGTTTGCAGTTTGAAATTACGACTTTTTATACCGAAAATATGCCAATTACTGAGAGCGGCGATGGGTCACATTTTGACCAAACAACCCTGTAGTTCTCAAAATATTCCAAACATCCCAAATTCGACCCTTGAGCTATATTTTGGAGCCAAATTCTGGATCTCTGCACGTATTTGCAGTTTGAAATTTCGACTTTTTATACCGAAAATATGCCAAATACTGAGAGAAGAGATGGGTCACATTTTGGCCAAAACCTCCCAAACATCCCAAATTTGACGCTTGAGCCATATTTTGGAGCCAAATTCTAGCTCTCGGCACGTGTTCGCAATTTGAAAATGCGACTTTTTATACAGAAAATATGCTAATTACTGAGAGCTGCGATGGGTTCCTTGTTGCCCAATCACCCCCTTCAGTTTTCAAAATATCCCCAACATTCCAAGTTCGACACGTGAGCAATATTTTGAAGCCAAATTCTGGCTCTCTGCACGTATTCGCAGTTTGAATTTACGTCTTTTTATTCCGAAAAAATGCCAATTACTTAAAGCGACGATGGATCACATTTTGCCTAAACCCTCCCTGTTGTTTTTAAAATATCCTAAACATCCCAAAGTCGACGCTTTAGCCATATTTTGGAGCCAAATTTTGGCTCTCTGCACGTGTTCGCAGTTTGAAATTACGACATTTTATACCGAAAATATGTTAATTACTGAGAGCGGCGATGGGTCACATTTTGCCCAACCCCCCCCCCCCCCTCTAGTTTGAAATTACGACTTTTTATACCGAAAATATGCCAATTACTGAGAGCGGCGATGGGTCACATTTTGCCCAAACCCTCCCAGCAGTTTTCAAAATATCCCAAACATCCCAAATTCGACCCTTGAGCCATATTTTGGAGCCAAATTCAGGCTCTCTGCACGTATTCGCAGTTTGAAATTACGTCTTTTTATACCGAAAATATGCCAATTACTGAAAACGGCGATGAGTCACATTTTGCCCAAAATCCACTGCAGTTTTCCCAATATGTTTTGTGTACCTTTTGATGTTGTGTACCTTGTTGTGTACCAACATATTGTGATGTTGTGTACCTTGACTTTAGCAAAGCTTTTGATACAGTGCCAATGAAAGACTAATTAAAAAAATAGAAGCTCATGGTATTGGGGGAGCTATATTAACTTGGATTAGGGCATGGCTATTCCAAAGGAAACAGAGTGGGATAATGTTGTTAGTGGAGTACCTCAGGGCTCTGTCCTGGGACCTCTGTTGTTTATAATATATATAAATGATTTAGATTCAGGTTTGAGTAGCAATATTTGCAAATTTGCCGATGATACGAAAATCGGTAGGGAAATTAATTCGGAGGAGGATTCACTATCACTTCAAGTTGATCTAGATAGGGTTTTGAAATGGTCAAATGATTGGCAAATGCAGTTTAATGCTGATAAATGTAAAGTTCTGAGGCTAGGTAATGATGATAGAGCTAGATGGTGTTGAGATTGCGAAGTCGGATTGCGAAAGGATCTGGGAGTTATGATTAGTAAGAATTTAAAACAAAAGGATCAATGCATGAATGTTCGTAATAAGGCGAATAGGACACTGGGATTTATTAATCGAAGCAATAGTAACAAGACACCTGGTGTGGTACTTAAGCTATATCTTGCTCTGGTTAGGCCCCATTTAGATTATGCAGTTCAGTTTTGGTCGCCGTATTATAGAATGGATATAAATTCACTTGAACGTGTCCAACGTAGGATTACTAAGTTAATTCCCCAAATTAGAAATCTTTCATATGGAGAAAGATTAACAAAGCTTAAGTTGCATTCACTGGAAAGGCGAAGAGTTAGGGGTGACATGATAGAGGTTTACAAGTGGATGAATGGACATAACAGGGGGGATATTAATAGGGTATTAAAGATATCAACACAAGACAGAACACGAAACAATGGGTATAAATTGGATAAGTTTAGATTTAGGAAAGGCTTGGGTAAATACTGGTTCAGTAACAGGGTTGTTGATTTGTGGAACCAATTGCCGCGTAACGTGGTGGAGGTGGTGTCCCTCGATTGTTTCAAGCGCGGGTTGGACAAGTATATGAGTGGGATTGGGTGGTTATAGAATAGGAGCTGCCTCGTATGGGCCAATAGGCCTTCTGCAGTTACCTTTGTTCTTATGTTCTTATGTTCTTATATCCCAAACATCCCAAATTAGACGCTTGAGCCATATTTTGGGGCAAAATTCTGGCTCTCTGCACGTATTCGCAGTTTGAAATTACGACTTTTTATACCGAAAATATGCCAATTACTGAGAGCGGCGATGGGTCAAATTATGCCCAAACCCTCCCTGCAGTTTTCAAAGTATCGGCTCTCTGCACGTATTCGCAGTTTGAATTTACGTCTTTTTATTCCGAAAAAATGCCAATTACTTAAAGCGACGATGGATCACATTTTGCCTAAACCCTCCCTGTTGTTTTTAAAATATCCTAAACATCCCAAAGTCGACGCTTTAGCCATATTTTGGAGCCAAATTTTGGCTCTCTGCACGTATTCGCAGTTTTAAATTACGGCTTTTTATATCGAAAATATGCCAATTACTGAGAGCGGCGATGGGTCACATTTTGCCCACACCCAACCTGCAGTTTTGAAAATATCCCAAACATCCCAAATTCAACGCTTGAGCCATAGTTTGGAGCCAAATTCTGGCTCTCTGCACGTATTCGCTGTTTGAAATTACGTCTTTTTATACCGAAAATATGCCAATTACTGAAAGCGGCGATGGCTCACATTTTGCTCAAACCCTCCCTTCAGTTTTCAAAATATCCCAAACATCCCAAATTCAACGCTTGAGCCGTATTTTGGAGCCAATTTCTGACTCTGTGCACGTATTCGCAGTTTGAAATTACGAACTTTTTACCGAAAATATGCCAATTACTGAGAGCAGCGATGGGTCACATTTCGCTTCCCCCCCCCCCCCTGCAGTTTTTATAGTATGTCAAACATCCCAAATTCGACGCGTGAGCCATATTTTGGAGCCAAATTCTGGCTCTGTGCATGTATTCGCAGTTTGAAATTACGAACTTTATAAAGAAAATATTCCAATTACTGTGAGCGGCGATGGGTCACATTTTCCCCAAACCCACCGTGCAGTTTTGAAAATATCCGAAACATTCCAAATTCGACGCTTGAGCTATATTTTGGAGCCAAATTCTGGCTCTCAGCACGTATTCGCAGTTTGAAATTACGACTTTTTATACCGAACATATGCCAAATACTGAAAGCGGCGATGGGTCACATTTTGCCCCCCCCCCATGCAGTTTTCATGGTATACCAAACAACCCAAATTCGACGCTTCAGCCATATTTTGGAGCCAAATTCTCTCTCTCTGCACGTATTCGCAGTTTGAAATAAAGAATTTTATACCGAAAATATGCCAATTACTGAGAGCAGCGATGGGTCACATTTTGCCCAAACCCATCCTGCCGTTTTTAAAATATCCAAAAAATCTCAAATTCGACGCTTGAGCCATATTTTGGACAAAAATTCTGGCTCTCTGTACGTATTCGCAGTTTGAAACTACCACTTTTTATACCGAAAATATGCCAATTAATGTGAGCGGCGATGGGTCACATTTTGCCCAAACCCCCCTGCAGTTTTCAAAATGTCATAAACATCCCAATTTCGACCCTTGAGCCATATTTTGGAGCCAAATTCTGGCTCTCTGCAAGTATTCGCAGTTTGAATTTACGAGTTCTTATACCGAAAATATGCCAAATACTGAAAGCAGCGATTAGTCACATTTTGCCCAAACTCCCCCCCTCCCCCCCCCTCCGCCACCTGCAGTTTTCAGAATATCCCAAACATCTCAAATTCGACCCTTGAGACATATTTTGTAGCCAAATTCTGGCTCACTGCGCGTATTCGCATTTTAAAATTACGAATTTTTGTAACGAAAATATGTCAATTACTGAAAGCGGCGATGGATCACAATTTTGCCCAAACTATCATTGCAGTTTTCAAAAAATCCCAAACGTTCCAAATTCGACGCCTGAGCGAAAATTTGAAATCAAATTCTGGCTCCCTGCACGTATTCGTAGTTTGAAATTACGACATTTTATACCGAAAATATGCCAAATACTGAAAACAGCGATGGATCACATTTTTCCAAAACCCTCCTTGCAGTTTTCAAAATATCAAAAGCATCCCAAATTCGACCCTTGAGCCATATTTTGGAGCCAAATTCTGGCTCTTTGCACGTATTTGCAGTTTGAAATTACGACTTTCTACACCGAAAATATGCCAATTACTGAGAGCGGCGATGGGTCACATTTTGCATAATCCTTTCTGCAGTTTTCAAAATTTAACAAAAATCCCAAATTCGACCCTTGAGCCATATTTTGGAGCCAAATTCAGTGTTTATGCTCGTATTTGCAGTTTAAAATTACGGCTTTTTATACCGAAAATATGCAAATTACTGAAAGCGGCGATGGATCACATTTTGACCCAACCCCTCCATGCAGTTTTAAAAATATCCAAAACATCCCAAATTTCGACGTTTGAGTCATATTTTGGAGCAAAATTTTGGCTCTCTGCACGTATTCGCAGTTTATAATTAGACTTTTTATACCGAAATATGCCAATTACTGAGAGCATCTATGGGTCACATTTTGCCTAACCCCCCTGCAGTTTACAAAATATCCAAAAAAATCCCAAATTCGACCCTTGAGCCATTTTTGGTGCCAAATTCTGGCTCTCTGCATGTATTCGCTGTATAAAATTACGACTTTTTTTTAGGTAAAAATGTCAATTACTGAAAGCAGCGAAGGATCACATTTTGCCCAAACCCTCCCTGTAGTTTTGAAAACAAACCTAAACGTCCAAAATTCAAAGGTTGAGCCATATTTTGGAGCCAAATTCTGGCTCTCTGCACGTATTCGCAGTTTAAAATTACGAATTTTTATACCGAGTATATGCCAATTACTGAGAGCAGCGATGGGTCATATTTTGCCCAAACACTCCCTGCAGTTTTCAAAATATTCCAAGCATCCCAAATTCGAAGCTTGTGCCATATTTTTGAGCCAAATTTTGGCTCTCTGCACGTATTCGCAGTTTGAAATTACGACTTTTTATACCAAAAATATGCCACTTTTGAAAGCGGCGATGGATCACATTTTGCCCAACCCTAACTGCAGTTTTTAAAATATCCCATACATCCCAAATTCGAGGCATGAGCCATATTTGGAGGCAAATTCCGGCTCTCTGCAAGATATCGCTATTTGAAATTACGACTTTTTATAAAGAAAAAAATGCAAATTTCTGAGAGCAGCAATGGGTCACATTTTGCCCAAACACCCTTTGCAGTTTTCAAAATATACCAAACATCCCAAATTGGTTGCTCGAGCCATTTTTTAGAGCCAAATTGTCTCTCTCTGCACGTATTTGCAGTTTGAAATTAAGACATTTTATACCGAAAATATGAAAATTACTAAGAACGGCGATGGGTCACATTTTGCCCAAACCCCCTCTACAGTTTTCAAAATATCCCAAACATCCAAAATTCGACCCTTGAGCCATATTTTGGAGCCAAAGTCGGGCTATCTGCACGTATTCGCAGTTTGAAATTACGATTTTTTTTAACGAAAATATGCCAGTTACTGAAAGCGGCGAAGGAAAACATTTTGCCCAAACCCTCCTTGCAGTTTTCAAAGTATCCCAAACATTCCAAATTTGACGCTTGAGCCATTTTTGGGAGCCAAATTCTAGCTCTCTGCACGTATTCGCAGTTTGAAATTACGTCTTTTTATACCGAAAATATGCCAATTACTGAGAGCGGCGATGGATCACATTTAGCCCAACCTCTCAATGCAGTTTTCAAAATATCCCAAACATCCCAAATTCGAACTTTGAGCCATATTTTGTAGCCAAATTCTGGCTGTCTGCATGTATTCGCCCTTTAAAATTACGTCTTTTTATACGAAAAAAATGGAATTACAGAAAGCGGCGATGGATCACATTTTGTCCAAACCCTTCCTGCAGTTTTCAAATTAGCCCAAACATCCAAAATTCGACGCTTGAACCCATATGTAGGAGGTAAATTCTGGCTCTCTGCACGTATTCGCCGTTTGAAATTACGACTTTCTACACTGAAAATATGCCAATTACTGAGAGCGGCGATAGGTCACATTTTGCCGAAACCCCCCTGCAGTTTTCAAAATTTAACAAACATCTCAAAATTCGACCCTTGAGCCATATTTTGGAGCCAAATTCAGGCTCTCTGCACGTATTCGCCGTTTGAAATTACGAATTTCTACACTGAAAATATGCCAATTACTGAGAGCGGCGATGGGTCACATTTTGCCCCCCCCCCTGCATTTTTCAAAATATCCCAAACATCCCAAATTCGACACTTGAGCCATATTTTGGAGCCAAATTCTGGCTCTCTGCACGTATTCGCAGTTTAAAATTACGAACTTTATTCCGAAAATATGCGAAATACTGAAAGCAGCAATGGATCACATTTTGCCCAGACCTTTCCTGCAGTTTTCGTAGCATCCCAATCATCCCAAATTTGACGCTTGAGCCATATTTTGGAGCCAAATTCTGGCTCTCTATACGTATTCGCCTTTCGAATTTACGACTTTTTATATCGAAAATTTGAAAATTTTAAGAGCAGCGATGGGTCACATTTTGCCCCCTCCCCCTGCAGTTTTCATGGTAAACCAAACATCGCAAATTCGTCGCTTGAGCCATATTTTGGAGCCAAATTCTCGCTCTCTGCACGTATTCGCAGTTTGAAATTAGGAATTTTATACCGAAAATATGCTAATTACTAAGAGCAGCGATGGGCCACATTTTGCCCAAACCCACCCTGCAATTTTTAAAATATCCAAAAAATCCCAAATTCGACGCTTGAGCCATATTTTGGACCCAAATTCTGGCTCTCTGTACGTATTCGCAGTTTGAAATTACGACTTTTTATACCGAAAATATGCCAATTACTGTGAGCGGCGATGGGTCACATTTTGCCCAATCCCCCTTGCAGTTTTCAAAATGTCCTAAACATCCCAATTTCGACCCATGAGCCATATTTTGGAGCCAAATTCTGGCTCTCTGCAAGTATTCGCAGTTTGAAATTACGACTTCTTATACCGAAAATATGCCATAAACTGAAAGCGGCGATTAGTCACATTTTGCCCAATACCCCCCCCCCTCCCCCACCTGCAGTTTTCAGAATATCCCAAAGATCCCAAATTCGATCCTTGAGCCATATTTTGGAGCCAAATTCTGGTTCACTGCGCATATTCGCATTTTGAAATTACCAATTTTTATAACGAAAATATGTCAATTACTGAAAGCGGCGATGGATAGATGCTCAAGAGAGGGATGTAGAGGATGAAGAAAGTTATGCAGAGGCTCAAGAGAGTGATGCAGAGGTTCATGAGAGAGATTCAGAGGCTCAAGAGAGGATGCAGAGGCTTAAGAGAGTGTTGCAGAGGCTTAAGAGAGGGATGCAGGGGCTCAAGAGATTGATGCAGAGGATCAAGAGAGTGATGCAGAGGCTCAAGCGAGTGATGCAGAGGCTCAAGAGAGTGATGCAGAGGCTCTAGAGAGTGATGCAGAGGCTGAAGAGAGTGATGCAGAGCCTCTAGAGAGTGATGCAGAGGCTCAAGAGAGGGATGCAGAGGATGAAGAGAGTGATGCAGAGGCTCAAGAGAGAGATGCAGAGGCTCAGGAGAGGGGTTCAGAGGCTCAAGAGAGGGATGCAGAGGCTCAAGAGAGTGATGCAGAGACTCAAGAGAGTTAAGCAGAGGCTCAAGAGAGTGATGCAGAGGCTTACGAGTGATGCAGAGGCTCAAGAGAGGGATGTAGAGGCTCAAGAGAGTGATGCAGAAGCTCAATAGAGTGATGCAGAGGCATAAGAGAGTGATGCAGAGCCTGAAGAGAGTGATGCAGAGGCTCAAGAGAGTGATGCAGAGGCTTTAGAGGGGATGCAGAGGCTGAAAAGAATGATGCAGAGGCTTAAAAGAGTGATGCAGAAGCTGAAGAGAATGATGCAGAATCTTAAGAGAGGGATGAAGAGACTCAAGAGAGTGATGCAGAGGCTTAAGACAGGGGATGCAGAGGCTTAAGAGAGGGACGCAGAGACTCAAAAGATACCGACAATATGCCAATTACTGAGAGCGGCGGTGAGTCACATTTTGCAAAACCCCTCGCGCCCCCCCTCCTTGCAGTTTTCAAAATATACCAAACATCCCAAATTCGACGCTTGATTCATATTTTGGAGCCAAATTAAGGCTCTCTGCACGTATTCGCAGTTTAAAATACGACTTTTTATACCGAAATAGGCAAATTACTGAGAGCGGCGATGGATCACATTTTGCCCAAACCCCCTGCAGTTTTCAAAATATCCCAAACACCCAAATTACGCTTGAGCCATATTTTGGACAAATTCTGGCTTGCACGTATTCGCAGTTTGAAATTACGACTTTTTATACCAAAATATGCAATTACTGAGAGCGGCAATGGATCACATTTGCCCAATCCTCCCTGCAGTTTTATATCCAAACATCCAAATCGACCTTGAGCCATATTTTGAAGCCAAATTCTGGCTCTCTGCAGTTTCGCAGTTTAAATTACGACTTTTTATACCGAAATATGCCAATTACTGAGAGCGGCGATATCACATTTGCCCAAACCTCCCTGCAGTTTTCAAAATATCCAAACATAAAAAGACCTTGAGCATATTTTGAGCCAAATTCTGGCTTCTGCACGTATTCGCAGTTTGAAATTACACTTTTTATACCGAAATATGCCAATTACTGAGAGCGGCGATGGGTCACATTTTGCCAAAACCCCTGCAGTTTCAAAATATCCCAAACATCCAAATTCGACCTTGAGCATATTTTTGGAGCCAAATTCTAGCTCTCTGCACGTATTGGCAGTTTGAAATTACGATTTTTATACCGAAAATATGCCAATTACTGAAGCGATGGATCACATTTGCCCAAACCCTCCTTGCAGTTTTCAAAATATCCCAAACATCCAAATTGACGCTTGAGCCATATTTTGAGCCAAATTCTGGCTCTCTGCACGTATTCGCAGTTTGAAATTACGATTTTTATACGAAAATATGCCAATTACTGAAAGCGGCGATAGGTCACATTTTGCACAAACCCCCCTGCAGTTTTCAAAATATACCAAACATCCCTAATTCGACCCGTGAGCCATATTTTGGAGCCAAATTCTGCTCTCTGCACATATTCGCAGGTTTAAATTACGACATTTTATACCAAAAATATGCAAATTACTGCTAGCAGCGATAGGTCACATTTTGCTCAACCCCCCCCCCCTGCAGTTTTTAAATTATCCCTAACAACCCCAATTCGACGCTTGAGACATATTTTGGAGCCAAATTCGGGCTCTCTGCACGTATTCGGAGTTTAAAATTATTTCATTTTATACTGACAATATGCCTATTACTGAGAGCGGCGATGGGTACATTTTGCCAAAACCCCCCTGCAGTTTCAAAATATCCCAAATATCCCAAATTCGACCCTTGAGCTATATTTTGGAGCCAAATTCTGGCTCTCTGCACGTATTCGCAGTTTGAAATTACGACTTTTTATACCGAAAAAATGCCAATTACTGAGAGCGGCGATGGATCACATTTTGCCCAAACCCTCCCTGCAGTTTTCAAAATATCCAAAACATCCAAATGTCGACACTTGAGCCATATTTTGAAGCCAAATTCTAGCTCTCTGCACGTATTCGCAGTTTTAAATTCGATTTTATACCGAAAATATGCCAATTACTGAGAGCGGCGATGGATCACATTCTGCCCAAAGCCTCCTTGCAGTTTTCAAAATATCCCAAACATAACAAATTTGACGCTTGAGCCATATTTTTGAGCCAAATTCTGGCTTTCCGCACGTATTCGCAGTTTAAAATTATTTCATTTTATACCGACAATATCCCAATTACTGAGAGCGGCGATGGGTCACATTTTGCCAAAACCCCCTGCAGTTTCAAAATATCCCAAACATCCCAAATTCGACCCTTGAGCTATATTTTGGAGCCAAATTCAAGCTGTCTGCACGTATTGGCAGTTTGAAATTACGAAATTTTATACCCAAAATATGCCAATTACTGAATGCTTCGATGGATCACATTCTGCCCAAACCCTCCCTGCAGTTTTCAAAATATCCTAAACATAACAAATTTGACGCTTGAGCCATATTTTGAGCCAAATTCTGGCTCTCTGCACGTATTCGCAGTTTGAAATTACGACTTTTTATACCGAAAATATGCCAATTACTGAAAGCGGCGATGGATCACATTTTGCCCAAACCCTCCTTGCAGTTTTCAAAATATCCCAAACATCCCAAATTGGACGCTTTAGTCATATTTTGGAGGCAAATTCTCGCTCTCTGCACGTATTCGCTGTTTGAAATTACGACTTTTAATGCTGAAAATATGCCAATTACTGAAAGCAGCGATAGGTCCATATTTTGCACAAACCCCCCTGCAGTTTTTAAAATATACCAAACATCCCAAATTCGACCCGTGAGCCATATTTTGGAGCCAAATTCTGCCTCTTTGCACATATTCGCAGGTTTAAATTACGACATTTTATACCAAAAATATGCAAATTACTGCAAGCAGCGATAGGTCACATTTTGCTCAAACCCCCCCCCCTGCAGTTTTTAAATTATCCCTAACAACCCCAATTCGACGCTTGAGACATATTTTGGAGCCAAATTCGGGCTCTCTGCACGTATTCGGAGTTTAAAATTATTTCATTTTATACTGACAATATGCCTATTACTGAGAGCGGCGATGGGTCACATTTTGCCAAAACCCCCCTGCAGTTTCAAAATATCCCAAATATCCCAAATTCGACCCTTGAGCTATATTTTGGAGCCAAATTCTGGCTCTCTGCACGTATTCGTTGTTTGAAATTACGACTTTTTATACCGAAAAAATGCATATTACTGAGAGAGGCGATGGATCACATTTTGCCCAAACCCTCCCTGCAGTTTTCAAAATATCCAAAACATCCAAATGTCGACCCTTGAGCCATATTTTGAAGCCAAATTCTGGCTCTCTGCACGTATTCGCAGTTTTAAATTACGACTTTTTATACCGAATATATGCCAATTACTGAGAGCGGCGATGGATCACATTCTGCCCAAACCCTCCTTGCAGTTTTCAAAATAATCCAAACATAACAAATTTGACGCTTGAGCCATATTTTTGAGCCAAATTCTGGCTTTCTGCACGTATTCGCAGTTTAAAATTATTTCATTTTATACCGACAATATCCCAATTACTGAGAGCGGCGATGGGTCACATTTTGCCAAAACCCCCCTGCAGTTTCAAAATATCTCAAACATCCCAAATTCGACCCTTGAGCTATATTTTGGAGCCAAATTCTAGCTGTCTGCACATATTGGCAGTTTGAAATTACGAATTTTTATACCCAAAATATGCCAATTACTGAATGCTTCGATGGATCACATTCTGCCCAAACCCTCCTGCAGTTTTCAAAATATCCCAAACATAACAAATTTGACGCTTGAGCCATATTTTTGAGCCAAATTCTGGCTCTCTGCACGTATTCGCAGTTTGAAATTACGACTTTTTATACCGAAAATATGCCAATTACTGAAAGCGGCGATAGGTCCATATTTTGCACAAACCCCCCTGCAGTTTTCAAAATATACCAAACATCCCAAATTCGACCCGTGAGCCATATTTTGGAGCCAAATTCTGCCTCTCTGCACATATTCGCAGGTTTAAATTACGACATTTTATACCAAAAATATGCAAATTACTGCAAGCAGCGATAGGTCACATTTTGCTCAACCCCCCCCCCCCTGCATTTTTTAAATTATCCCTAACAACCCCAATTCGACGCTTGAGACATATTTTGGAGCCAAATTCGGGCTCTCTGCACGTATTCGGAGTTTAAAATTATTTCATTTTATACTGACAATATGCCTATTACTGAGAGCGGCGATGGGTCACATTTTGCCAAAACCCCCTGCAGTTTCAAAATATCCCAAATATCCCAAATTAGACCCTTTAGCTATATTTTGGAGCCAAATTCTGGCTCTCTGCACGTATTCGCAGTTTGAAATTACGACTTTTTATACCGAAAAAATGCCAATTACTGAGAGCGGCGATGGATCACATTTTGCCCAAACCCTCCCTGCAGTTTTCAAAATATCCAAAACATCCAAATGTCGACACTTGAGCCTTATTTTGAAGCCAAATTCTGGCTCTCTGCACGTATTCGCAGTTTGAAATTACGACTTTTTATACCGAAAATATGCCAATTACTGAAAGCGGCGATGGATCACATTTTGCCCAAACCCTCCTTGCAGTTTTCAAAATATCCCAAACATCCCAAATTGGACGCTTGAGTCATATTTTGGAGGCAAATTCTCGCTCTCTGCACGTATTCGCTGTTTGAAATTACGACTTTTAATGCTGAAAATATGCCAATTACTGAAAGCAGCGATAGGTCCATATTTTGCACAAACCCCCCTGCAGTTTTCAAAATATACCAAACATCCCAAATTCGAACCGTGAGCCATATTTTGGAGTCAAATTCTGCCTCTCTGCACATATTCGCAGGTTTAAATTACGACATTTTATACCAAAAATATGTAAATTACTGCAAGCAGCGATAGGTCACATTTTGCTCAAACCCCCCCCCCCCTGCAGTTTTTAAATTATCCCTAACAACCCCAATTCGACGCTTGAGACATATTTTGGAGCCAAATTCGGGCTCTCTGCACGTATTCGGAGTTTAAAATTATTTCATTTTATACTGACAATATGCCTATTACTGAGAGCGGCGATGGGTCACATTTTGCCAAAACCCCCCTGCAGTTTCAAAATATCCCAAATATCCCAAATTCGACCCTTGAGCTATATTTTGGAGCCAAATTCTGGCTCTCTGCACGTATTCGTTGTTTGAAATTACGACTTTTTATACCGAAAAAATGCATATTACTGAGAGAGGCGATGGATCACATTTTGCCCAAACCCTCCCTGCAGTTTTCAAAATATCCAAAACATCCAAATGTCGACCCTTGAGCCATATTTTGAAGCCAAATTCTGGCTCTCTGCACGTATTCGCAGTTTTAAATTACGACTTTTTATACCGAATATATGCCAATTACTGAGAGCGGCGATGGATCACATTCTGCCCAAAGCCTCCTTGCAGTTTTCAAAATATCCAAGCAAACATCACAAATTGACTAAAAAGTTTGAGCCATACAGTTTTGTGAGCCAAAATTCTGGCTTATCTTCGCACAGTAATTCGCAGTGTTAAATGTATTTCATTATTACATACCGGAACAATATAACCCAAATTACTGAGAGCAGGCGATGGGTCACAATTTGCCAAAACCCACCCTTGCAGTTTCAAAATATCCCAAACATCCCAGATTCGACACCTTGAAGCTATATTTTGGAGCACAAATTCAAGCATGTCATGCACGGATTGGGCAGTTTGAGAATTACGAAATTTTATTACCAAAAATATGCCAATGACTGAATGCATTCGATGATCACATTCCTGCCCAAGTAAACCCGCCCTGCAGTTTTCAAAATGAATCCCAAACATAAACAAATTTGACGCTTGAGCCTATTTATTTGAGACCAAATTCTGGCTCTCTGCCACGTATTACGCAGTTGAAAATTAACGAACTTTTATCATACCGAAAATATGTCCAATTACCTGAAAGCCGGCGATGGATACTACATTTGCCCAAACCAACTCCTTGCAGTTTTCACAATATCCCAAACATCCCAAATTGGACGCTTTAGTCATATTTTGGAGGCAAATTCTCGCTCTCTGCACGTATTCGCTGTTTGAAATTACGACTTTTAATGCTGAAAATATGCCAATTACTGAAAGCAGCGATAGGTCCATATTTTGCACAAACCCCCCTGCAGTTTTTAAAATATACCAAACATCCCAAATTCGACCCGTGAGCCATATTTTGGAGCCAAATTCTGCCTCTTTGCACATATTCGCAGGTTTAAATTACGACATTTTATACCAAAAATATGCAAATTACTGCAAGCAGCGATAGGTCACATTTTGCTCAAACCCCCCCCCCCCCTGCAGTTTTTAAATTATCCCTAACATCCCCAATTCGACGCTTGATACATATTTTGGAGCCAAATTCGGGCTCTCTGCACGTATTCGGAGTTTAAAATTATTTAATTTTATACTGACAATATGCCTATTACTGAGAGCGGCGATGGGTCACATTTTGCCAAAACCCCCCTGCAGTTTCAAAATATCCCAAATATCCCAAATTAGACCCTTTAGCTATATTTTGGAGCCAAATTCTGGCTCTCTGCACGTATTCGCAGTTTGAAATTACGACTTTTTATACCGAAAAAATGCCAATTACTGAGAGCGGCGATGGATCACATTTTGCCCAAACCCTCCCTGCAGTTTTCAAAATATCCAAAACATCCAAATGTCGACACTTGAGCCATATTTTGAAGCCAAATTCTGGCTCTCTGCACGTATTCGCAGTTTGAAATTACGACTTTTTATACCGAAAATATGCCAATTACTGAAAGCGGCGATGGATCACATTTTGCCCAAACCCTCCTTGCAGTTTTCAAAATATCCCAAACATCCCAAATTGGACGCTTGAGTCATATTTTGGAGGCAAATTCTCGCTCTCTGCACGTATTCGCTGTTTGAAATTACGACTTTTAATGCTGAAAATATGCCAATTACTGAAAGCAGCGATAGGTCCATATTTTGCACAAACCCCCCTGCAGTTTTCAAAATATACCAAACATCCCAAATTCGACCCGTGAGCCATATTTTGGAGTCAAATTCTGCCTCTCTGCACATATTCGCAGGTTTAAATTACGACATTTTATACCAAAAATATGCAAATTACGGCAAGCAGCGATAGGTCACATTTTGCTCAAACCCCCCCCCCCCCCCTGCAGTTTTTAATTATCCCTAACAACCCCAATTCGACGCTTCAGACATATTTTGGAGCCAAATTCGGGCTCTCTGCACGTATTCGGAGTTTAAAATTATTTAATTTTATACTGACAATATGCCTATTACTGAGAGCGGCGATGGGTCACATTTTGCCAAAACCCCCCTGCAGTTTCAAAATATCCCAAATATCCCAAATTCGACCATTTAGCTATATTTTGGAGCCAAATTCTGGCTCTCTGCACGTATTCGCAGTTTGAAATTACGACTTTTTATACCGAAAAAATGCCAATTACTGAGAGAGGCGATGGATCACATTTTGCCCAAACCCTCCCTGCAGTTTTCAAAATATCCAAAACATCCAAATGTCGACCCTTGAGCCATATTTTGAAGCCAAATTCTGGCTCTCTGCACGTATTCGCAGTTTTAAATTACGACTTTTTATACCGAAAATATGCCAATTACTGAGAGCGGCGATGGATCACATTCTGCCCAAAGCCTCCTTGCAGTTTTCAAAATATCCCAAACATAACAAATTTGACGATTGAGCCATATTTTTGAGCCAAATTCTGGCTTTCCGCACGTATTCGCAGTTTAAAATTATTTCATTTTATACCGACAATATCCCAATTACTGAGAGCGGCGATGGGTCACATTTTGCCAAAACCCCCCTGCAGTTTCAAAATATCCCAAACATCCCAAATTCGACCCTTGAGCTATATTTTGGAGCCAAATTCAAGCTGTCTGCACGTATTGGCAGTTTGAAATTACGAAATTTTATACCCAAAATATGCCAATTACTGAATGCTTCGATGGATCACATTCTGCCCAAACCCTCCCTGCAGTTTTCAAAATATCCCAAACATAACAAATTTGACGCTTGAGCCATATTTTTGAGCCAAATTCTGGCTCTCTGCACGTATTCGCAGTTTGAAATTACGACTTTTTATACCGAAAATATGCCAATTACTGAAAGCGGCGATGGATCACATTTTGCCCAAACCCTCCTTGCAGATTTCAAAATATCCCAAACATCCCAAATTGGACGCTTTAGTCATATTTTGGAGGCAAATTCTCGCTCTCTGCACGTATTCGCTGTTTGAAATTACGACTTTTAATGCTGAAAATATGCCAATTACTGAAAGCAGCGATAGGTCCATATTTTGCACAAACCCCCCTGCAGTTTTTTAAAATATACCAAACATCCCAAATTCGACCCGTGAGCCATATTTTGGAGCCAAATTCTGCCTCTTTGCACATATTCGCAGGTTTAAATTACGACATTTTATACCAAAAATATGCAAATTACTGCAAGCAGCGATAGGTCACATTTTGCTCAAACCCCCCCCCCCCTGCAGATTTTAAATTATCCCTAACATCCCCAATTCGACGCTTGATACATATTTTGGAGCCAAATTCGGGCTCTCTGCACGTATTCGGAGTTTAAAATTATTTCATTTTATACTGACAATATGCCTATTACTGAGAGCGGCGATGGGTCACATTTTGCCAAAACCCCCCTGCAGTTTCAAAATATCCCAAATATCCCAAATTAGACCCTTTAGCTATATTTTGGAGCCAAATTCTGGCTCTGCACGTATTCGCAGTTTGAAATTACGACTTTTTATACCGAAAAAAATGCCAATTACTGAGAGCGGCGATGGATCACATTTTGCCCAAACCCTCCCTGCAGTTTTCAAAATATCCAAAACATCCAAATGTCAACACTTGAGCCATATTTTGAAGCCAAATTCTGGCTCTCTGCACGTATTCGCAGTTTGAAATTACGACTTTTTATACCGAAAATATGCCAATTACTGAAAGCGGCGATGGATCACATTTTGCCCAAACCCTCCTTGCAGTTTTCAAAATATCCCAAACATCCCAAATTGGACGCTTGAGTCATATTTTGGAGGCAAATTCTCGCTCTCTGCACGTATTCGCTGTTTGAAATTACGACTTTTAATGCTGAAAATATGCCAATTACTGAAAGCAGCGATAGGTCCATATTTTGCACAAACCCCCCTGCAGTTTTCAAAATATACCAAACATCCCAAATTCGACCCGAGAGCCATATTTTGGAGTCAAATTCTGCCTCTCTGCACATATTCGCAGGTTTAAATTACGACATTTTATACCAAAAATATGCAAATTACTGCAAGCAGCGATAGGTCACATTTTGCTCAAACCCCCCCCCCCCCTGCAGTTTTTAATTATCCCTAACAACCCCAATTCGACGCTTCAGACATATTTTGGAGCCAAATTCGGGCTCTCTGCACGTATTCGGAGTTTAAAATTATTTAATTTTATACTGACAATATGCCTATTACTGAGAGCGGCGATGGTCACATTTTGCCAAAACCCCCCTGCAGTTTCAAAATATCCCAAATATCCCAAATTCGACCATTTAGCTATATTTTGGAGCCAAATTCTGGCTCTCTGCACGTATTCGCAGTTTGAAATTACGACTTTTTATACCGAAAAAATGCCAATTACTGAGAGAGGCGATGGATCACATTTTGCCCAAACCCTCCCTGCAGTTTTCAAAAATATCCAAAACATCCAAATGTCGACCCTTGAGCCATATTTTGAAGCCAAATTCTGGCTCTCTGCACGTATTCGCAGTTTTAAATTACGACTTTTTATACCGAAAATATGCCAATTACTGAGAGCGGCGATGGATCACATTCTGCCCAAAGCCTCCTTGCAGTTTTCAAAATATCCCAAAACATAACAAATTTGACGTTTGAGCCATATTTTTGAGCCAAATTCTGGCTTTCCGCACGTATTCGCAGTTTAAAATTATTTCATTTTATACCGACAATATCCCAATTACTGAGAGCGGCGATGGGTCACATTTTGCCAAAAACCCCCATGCAGTTTCAAAATATCCCAAACATCCCAAATTCGACCCTTGAGCTATATTTTGGAGCCAAATTCAAGCTGTCTGCACGTATTGGCAGTTTGAAATTACGAAATTTTATACCCAAAATATGCCAATTACTGAATGCTTCGATGGATCACATTCTGCCCAAACCCTCCCTGCAGTTTTCAAAATATCCCAAACATAACAAATTTGACGCTTGAGCCATATTTTTGAGCCAAATTCTGGCTCTCTGCACGTATTCGCAGTTTGAAATTACGACTTTTTATACCGAAAATATGCCAATTACTGAAAGCGGCGATGGATCACATTTTGCCCAAACCCTCCTTGCAGTTTTCAAAATATCCCAAACATCCCAAATTGGACGCTTTAGTCATATTTTGGAGGCAAATTCTCGCTCTCTGCACGTATTCGCTGTTTGAAATTACGACTTTTAATGCTGAAAATATGCCAATTACTGAAAGCAGCGATAGGTCCATATTTTGCACAAACCCCCCTGCAGTTTTTAAAATATACCAAACATCCCAAATTCGACCCGTGAGCCATATTTTGGAGCCAAATTCTGCCTCTTTGCACATATTCGCAGGTTTAAATTACGACATTTTATACCAAAAATATGCAAAATTACTGCAAGCAGCGATAGGTCACATTTTGCTCAAACCCCCCCCCCTGCAGTTTTTAAATTATCCCTAACATCCCCAATTCGACGCTTGATACATATTTTGGAGCCAAATTCGGGCTCTCTGCACGTATTCGGAGTTTAAAATTATTTCATTTTATACTGACAATATGCCTATTACTGAGAGCGGCGATGGGTCACATTTTGCCAAAACCCCCTGCAGTTTCAAAATATCCCAAATATCCCAAATTAGACCCTTTAGCTATATTTTGGAGCCAAATTCTGGCTCTGCACGTATTCGCAGTTTGAAATTACGACTTTTTATACCGAAAAAATGCCAATTACTGAGAGCGGCGATGGATCACATTTTGCCCAAACCCTCCCTGCAGTTTTCAAAATATCCAAAACATCCAAATGTCAACACTTGAGCCATATTTTGAAGCCAAATTCTGGCTCTCTGCACGTATTCGCAGTTTGAAATTACGACTTTTTATACCGAAAATATGCCAATTACTGAAAGCGGCGATGGATCACATTTTGCCCAAACCCTCCTTGCAGTTTTCAAAATATCCCAAACATCCCAAATTGGACGCTTGAGTCATATTTTGGAGGCAAATTCTCGCTCTCTGCACGTATTCGCTGTTTGAAATTACGACTTTTAATGCTGAAAATATGCCAATTACTGAAAGCAGCGATAGGTCCATATTTTGCACAAACCCCCCTGCAGTTTTCAAAATATACCAAACATCCCAAATTCGACCCGAGAGCCATATTTTGGAGTCAAATTCTGCCTCTCTGCACATATTCGCAGGTTTAAATTACGACATTTTATACCAAAAATATGCAAATTACTGCAAGCAGCGATAGGTCACATTTTGCTCAAACCCCCCCCCCCCTGCAGTTTTTAATTATCCCTAACAACCCCAATTCGACGCTTCAGACATATTTTGGAGCCAAATTCGGGCTCTCTGCACGTATTCGGAGTTTAAAATTATTTAATTTTATACTGACAATATGCCTATTACTGAGAGCGGCGATGGGTCACATTTTGCCAAAACCCCCCTGCAGTTTCAAAATATCCCAAATATCCCAAATTCGACCATTTAGCTATATTTTGGAGCCAAATTCTGGCTCTCTGCACGTATTCGCAGTTTGAAATTACGACTTTTTATACCGAAAAAATGCCAATTACTGAGAGAGGCGATGGATCACATTTTGCCCAAACCCTCCCTGCAGTTTTCAAAATATCCAAAACATCCAAATGTCGACCCTTGAGCCATATTTTGAAGCCAAATTCTGGCTCTCTGCACGTATTCGCAGTTTAAATTACGACTTTTTATACCGAAAATATGCCAATTACTGAGAGCGGCGATGGATCACATTCTGCCCAAAAGCCTCCTTGCAGTTTTCAAAATATCCCAAACATAACAAGTTTGACGTTTGAGCCATATTTTTGAGCCAAATTCTGGCTTTCCGCACGTATTCGCAGTTTAAAATTATTTCATTTTATACCGACAATATCCCAATTACTGAGAGCGGCGATGGGTCACATTTTGCCAAAACCCCCCTGCAGTTTCAAAATATCCCAAACATCCCAAATTCGACCCTTGAGCTATATTTTGGAGCCAAATTCAAGCTGTCTGCACGTATTGGCAGTTTGAAATTACGAAATTTTATACCCAAAATATGCCAATTACTGAATGCTTCGATGGATCACATTCTGCCCAAACCCTCCCTGCAGTTTTCAAAATATCCCAAACATAACAAATTTGACGCTTGAGCCATATTTTTGAGCCAAATTCTGGCTCTCTGCACGTATTCGCAGTTTGAAATTACGACTTTTTATACCGAAAATATGCCAATTACTGAAAGCGGCGATGGATCACATTTTTGCCCAAACCCTCCTTGCAGTTTTCAAAATATCCCAAACATCCCAAATTGGACGCTTTAGTCATATTTTGGAGGCAAATTCTCGCTCTCTGCACGTATTCGCTGTTTGAAATTACGACTTTTAATGCTGAAAATATGCCAATTACTGAAAGCAGCGATAGGTCCATATTTTGCACAAACCCCCCTGCAGTTTTTAAAATATACCAAACATCCCAAATTCGACCCGTGAGCCATATTTTGGAGCCAAATTCTGCCTCTTTGCACATATTCGCAGGTTTAAATTACGACATTTTATACCAAAAATATGCAAATTACTGCAAGCAGCGATAGGTCACATTTTGCTCAAACCCCCCCCCCCTGCAGTTTTTAAATTATCCCTAACATCCCCAATTCGACGCTTGATACATATTTTGGAGCCAAATTCGGGCTCTCTGCACGTATTCGGAGTTTAAAATTATTTCATTTTATACTGACAATATGCCTATTACTGAGAGCGGCGATGGGTCACATTTTGCCAAAACCCCCCTGCAGTTTCAAAATATCCCAAATATCCCAAATTAGACCCTTTAGCTATATTTTGGAGCCAAATTCTGGCTCTGCACGTATTCGCAGTTTGAAATTACGACTTTTTATACCGAAAAAATGCCAATTACTGAGAGCGGCGATGGATCACATTTTGCCCAAACCCTCCCTGCAGTTTTCAAAATATCCAAAACATCCAAATGTCAACACTTGAGCCATATTTTGAAGCCAAATTCTGGCTCTCTGCACGTATTCGCAGTTTGAAATTACGACTTTTTATACCGAAAATATGCCAATTACTGAAAGCGGCGATGGATCACATTTTGCCCAAACCCTCCTTGCAGTTTTCAAAATATCCCAAACATCCCAAATTGGACGCTTGAGTCATATTTTGGAGGCAAATTCTCGCTCTCTGCACGTATTCGCTGTTTGAAATTACGACTTTTAATGCTGAAAATATGCCAATTACTGAAAGCAGCGATAGGTCCATATTTTGCACAAACCCCCCTGCAGTTTTCAAAATATACCAAACATCCCAAATTCGACCCGAGAGCCATATTTTGGAGTCAAATTCTGCCTCTCTGCACATATTCGCAGGTTTAAATTACGACATTTTATACCAAAAATATGCAAATTACTGCAAGCAGCGATAGGTCACATTTTGCTCAAACCCCCCCCCCCTGCAGTTTTTAATTATCCCTAACAACCCCAATTCGACGCTTCAGACATATTTTGGAGCCAAATTCGGGCTCTCTGCACGTATTCGGAGTTTAAAATTATTTAATTTTATACTGACAATATGCCTATTACTGAGAGCGGCGATGGGTCACATTTTGCCAAAACCCCCCTGCAGTTTCAAAATATCCCAAATATCCCAAATTCGACCATTTAGCTATATTTTGGAGCCAAATTCTGGCTCTCTGCACGTATTCGCAGTTTGAAATTACGACTTTTTATACCGAAAAAATGCCAATTACTGAGAGAGGCGATGGATCACATTTTGCCCAAACCCTCCCTGCAGTTTTCAAAATATCCAAAACATCCAAATGTCGACCCTTGAGCCATATTTTGAAGCCAAATTCTGGCTCTCTGCACGTATTCGCAGTTTTAAATTACGACTTTTTATACCGAAAATATGCCAATTACTGAGAGCGGCGATGGATCACATTCTGCCCAAAGCCTCCTTGCAGTTTTCAAAATATCCCAAACATAACAAATTTGACGTTTGAGCCATATTTTTGAGCCAAATTCTGGCTTTCCGCACGTATTCGCAGTTTAAAATTATTTCATTTTATACCGACAATATCCCAATTACTGAGAGCGGCGATGGGTCACATTTTGCCAAAACCCCCCTGCAGTTTCAAAATATCCCAAACATCCCAAATTCGACCCTTGAGCTATATTTTGGAGCCAAATTCAAGCTGTCTGCACGTATTGGCAGTTTGAAATTACGAAATTTTATACCCAAAATATGCCAATTACTGAATGCTTCGATGGATCACATTCTGCCCAAACCCTCCCTGCAGTTTTCAAAATATCCCAAACATAACAAATTTGACGCTTGAGCCATATTTTTGAGCCAAATTCTGGCTCTCTGCACGTATTCGCAGTTTGAAATTACGACTTTTTATACCGAAAATATGCCAATTACTGAAAGCGGCGATGGATCACATTTTGCCCAAACCCTCCTTGCAGTTTTCAAAATATCCCAAACATCCCAAATTGGACGCTTTAGTCATATTTTGGAGGCAAATTCTCGCTCTCTGCACGTATTCGCTGTTTGAAATTACGACTTTTAATGCTGAAAATATGCCAATTACTGAAAGCAGCGATAGGTCCATATTTTGCACAAACCCCCCTGCAGTTTTTAAAATATACCAAACATCCCAAATTCGACCCGTGAGCCATATTTTGGAGCCAAATTCTGCCTCTTTGCACATATTCGCAGGTTTAAATTACGACATTTTATACCAAAAATATGCAAATTACTGCAAGCAGCGATAGGTCACATTTGCTCAAACCCCCCCCCTGCAGTTTTTAAATTATCCCTAACATCCCCAATTCGACGCTTGATACATATTTTGGAGCCAAATTCGGGCTCTCTGCACGTATTCGGAGTTTAAAATTATTTCATTTTATACTGACAATATGCCTATTACTGAGAGCGGCGATGGGTCACATTTTGCCAAAACCCCCCTGCAGTTTCAAAATATCCCAAATATCCCAAATTCGACCCTTGAGCTATATTTTGGAGCCAATTCTGGCTCTCTGCACGTATTCGTTGTTTGAAATTACGACTTTTTATACCGAAAAAATGCATATTACTGAGAGAGGCGATGGATCACATTTTGCCCAAACCCTCCCTGCAGTTTTCAAAATATCCAAAACATCCAAATGTCGACCCTTGAGCCATATTTTGAAGCCAAATTCTGGCTGTCTGCACGTAATCGCAGTTTTAAATTACGACTTTTTATACCGAATATATGCCAATTACTGAGAGCGGCGATGGATCACATTCTGCCCAAACCCTCCTTGCAGTTTTCAAAATATCCCAAACATAACAAATTTGACGCTTGAGCCATATTTTTGAGCCAAATTCTGGCTTTCTGCACGTATTCGCAGTTTGAAATTACGACTTTTTATACCGAAAATATGCCAATTACTGAAAGCGGCGATAGGTCCATATTTTGCACAAACCCCCCTGCAGTTTTCAAAATATACCAAACATCCCAAATTCGACCCGTGAGCCATATTTTGGAGTCAAATTCTGCCTCTCTGCACATATTCGCAGGTTTAAATTACGACATTTTATACCAAAAATATGCAAATTACTGCAAGCAGCGATAGGTCATATTTTGCTCAAACCCCCCCCCCCCCCCCTGCAGTTTTTAATTATCCCTAACAACCCCAATTCGACGCTTGAGACATATTTTGGAGCCAAATTCGGGCTCTCTGCACGTATTCGGAGTTTAAAATTATTTAATTTTATACTGACAATATGCCTATTACTGAGAGCGGCGATGGGTCACATTTTGCCAAAACCCCCCTGCAGTTTCAAAATATCCCAAATATCCCAAATTCGACCATTTAGCTATATTTTGGAGCCAAATTCTGGCTCTCTGCACGTATTCGCAGTTTGAAATTACGACTTTTTATACCGAAAAAATGCCAATTACTGAGAGAGGCGATGGATCACATTTTGCCCAAACCCTCCCTGCAGTTTTCAAAATATCCAAAACATCCAAATGTCGACCCTTGAGCCATATTTTGAAGCCAAATTCTGGCTCTCTGCACGTATTCGCAGTTTTAAATTACGACTTTTTATACCGAAAATATGCCAATTACTGAGAGCGGCGATGGATCACATTCTGCCCAAAGCCTCCTTGCAGTTTTCAAAATATCCCAAACATAACAAATTTGACGTTTGAGCCATATTTTTGAGCCAAATTCTGGCTTTCCGCACGTATTCGCAGTTTAAAATTATTTCATTTTATACCGACAATATCCCAATTACTGAGAGCTGCGATGGGTCACATTTTGCCAAAACCCCCCTGCAGTTTCAAAATATCCCAAACATCCCAAATTTGACCCTTGAGCTATATTTTGGAGCCAAATTCAAGCTGTCTGCACGTATTGGCAGTTTGAAATTACGAAATTTTATACCCAAAATATGCCAATTACTGAATGCTTCGATGGATCACATTCTGCCCAAACCCTCCCTGCAGTTTTCAAAATATCCCAAACATAACAAATTTGACGCTTGAGCCATATTTTTGAGCCAAATTCTGGCTCTCTGCACGTATTCGCAGTTTGAAATTACGACTTTTTATACCGAAAATATGCCAATTACTGAAAGCGGCGATGGATCACATTTTGCCCAAACCCTCCTTGCAGTTTTCAAAATATCCCAAACATCCCAAATTGGACGCTTAATCATATTTTGGAGGCAAATTCTCGCTCTCTGCACGTATTCGCTGTTTGAAATTACGACTTTTAATGCTGAAAATATGCCAATTACTGAAAGCAGCGATAGGTCCATATTTTGCACAAACCGCCCTGCAGTTTTTAAAATATACCAAACATCCCAAATTCGACCCGTGAGCCATATTTTGGAGCCAAATTCTGCCTCTTTGCACATATTCGCAGGTTTAAATTACGACATTTTATACCAAAAATATGCAAATTACTGCAAGCAGCGATAGGTCACATTTTGCTCAAACCCCCCCCCCCCTGCAGTTTTTAAATTATCCCTAACATCCCCAATTCGACGCTTGATACATATTTTGGAGCCAAATTCGGGCTCTCTGCACGTATTCGGAGTTTAAAATTATTTCATTTTATACTGACAATATGCCTATTACTGAGAGCGGCGATGGGTCACATTTTGCCAAAACCCCCCTGCAGTTTCAAAATATCCCAAATATCCCAAATTCGACCCTTGAGCTATATTTTGGAGCCAAATTCTGGCTCTCTGCACGTATTCGTTGTTTGAAATTACGACTTTTTATACCGAAAAAATGCATATTACTGAGAGAGGCGATGGATCACATTTTGCCCAAACCCTCCCTGCAGTTTTCAAAATATCCAAAACATCCAAATGTCGACCCTTGAGCCATATTTTGAAGCCAAATTCTGGCTGTCTGCACGTAATCGCAGTTTTAAATTACGACTTTTTATACCGAATATATGCCAATTACTGAGAGCGGCGATGGATCACATTCTGCCCAAACCCTCCTTGCAGTTTTGAAAAGATCCCAAACATAACAAATTTGACGCTTGAGCCATATTTTTGAGCCAAATTCTGGCTTTCTGCACGTATTCGCAGTTTGAAATTACGACTTTTTATACCGAAAATATGCCAATTACTGAAAGCGGCGATAGGTCCATATTTTGCACAAACCCCCCTGCAGTTTTCAAAATATACTAAACATTCCAAATTCGACCCGTGAGCCATATTTTGGAGCCAAATTCTGCCTCTCTGCACATATTCGCAGGTTTAAATTACGACATTTTATACCAAAAATATGCAAATTACTGCAAGCAGCGATAGGTCACATTTTGCTCAACCCCCCCCCCCCCCCTGCAGTTTTTAAATTATCCCTAACAACCCCAATTCGACGCTTGAGACATATTTTGGAGCCAAATTCGGGCTCTCTGCACGTATTCGGAGTTTAAAATTATTTCATTTTATACTGACAATATGCCTATTACTGAGAGCGGCGATGGGTCACATTTTGCCAAAACCCCCCTGCAGTTTCAAAATATCCCAAATATCCCAAATTAGACCCTTTAGCTATATTTTGGAGCCAAATTCTGGCTCTCTGCACGTATTCGCAGTTTGAAATTACGACTTTTTATACTGAAAAAATGCCAATTACTGAGAGCGGCGATGGATCACATTTTGCCCAAACCCTCCCTGCAGTTTTCAAAATATCCAAAACATCCAAATGTCGACACTTGAGCCATATTTTGAAGCCAAATTCTGGCTCTCTGCACGTATTCGCAGTTTGAAATTACGACTTTTTATACCGAAAATATGCCAATTACTGAAAGCGGCGATGGATCACATTTTGCCCAAACCCTCCTTGCAGTTTTCAAAATATCCCAAACATCCCAAATTGGACGCTTGAGTCATATTTTGGAGGCAAATTCTCGCTCTCTGCACGTATTCGCTGTTTGAAATTACGACTTTTAATGCTGAAAATATGCTAATTACTGAAAGCAGCGATAGGTCCATATTTTGCACAAACCCCCCTGCAGTTTTCAAAATATACCAAACATCCCAAATCCGACCCGTGAGCCATATTTTGGAGCCAAATTCTGCCTCTCTGCACATATTCGCAGGTTTAAATTACGACATTTTATACCAAAAATATGCAAATTACTGCAAGCAGCGATAGGTCACATTTTGCTCAACCCCCCCCCCCCTGCAGTTTTTAAATTATCCCTAACAACCCCAATTCGACGCTTGATACATATTTTGGAGCCAAATTCGGGCTCTCTGCACGTATTCGGAGTTTAAAATTATTTCATTTTATACTGACAATATGCCTATTACTGAGAGCGGCGATGGGTCACATTTTGCCAAAACCCCCCTGCAGTTTCAAAATATCCCAAATATCCCAAATTCGACCCTTGAGCTATATTTTGGAGCCAAATTCTGGCTCTCTGCACGTATTCGTTGTTTGAAATTACGACTTTTTATACCGAAAAAATGCATATTACTGAGAGAGGCGATGGATCACATTTTGCCCAAACCCTCCCTGCAGTTTTCAAAATATCCAAAACATCCAAATGTCGACCCTTGAGCCATATTTTGAAGCCAAATTCTGGCTCTCTGCACGTAATCGCAGTTTTAAATTACGACTTTTTATACCGAATATATGCCAATTACTGAGAGCGGCGATGGATCACATTCTGCCCAAACTCTCCTTGCAGTTTTCAAAATATCCCAAACATAACAAATTTGACGCTTGAGCCATATTTTTGAGCCAAATTCTGGCTTTCTGCACGTATTCGCAGTTTGAAATTACGACTTTTTATACCGAAAATATGCCAATTACTGAAAGCGGCGATAGGTCCATATTTTGCACAAACCCCCCTGCAGTTTTCAAAATATACCAAACATCCCAAATTCGACCCGTGAGCCATATTTTGGAGCCAAATTCTGCCTCTCTGCACATATTCGCAGGTTTAAATTACGACATTTTATACCAAAAATATGCAAATTACTGCAAGCAGCGATAGGTCACATTTTGCTCAACCCCCCCCCCCTGCAGTTTTTAAATTATCCCTAACAACCCCAATTCGACGCTTGAGACATATTTTGGAGTCAAATTCGGGCTCTCTGCACGTATTCGGAGTTTAAAATTATTTCATTTTATACTGACAATATGCCTATTACTGAGAGCGGCGATGGGTCACATTTTGCCAAAACCCCCCTGCAGTTTCAAAATATCCCAAATATCCCAAAGTCGACCATTTAGCTATATTTTGGAGCCAAATTCTGGCTCTCTGCACGTATTCGCAGTTTGAAATTACGACTTTTTATACCGAAAAAATGCCAATTGCTGAGAGAGGCGATGGATCACATTTTGCCCAAACCCTCCCTGCAGTTTTCAAAATATCCAAAACATCCAAATGTCGACCCTTGAGCCATATTTTGAAGCCAAATTCTGGCTGTCTCTGCACGTATTCGCAGTTTTAAATTACGACTTTTTATACCGAAAATATGCAAATTACTGAGAGCGGCGATGGATCACATTCTGCCCAAACCCTCCTTGCAGTTTTCAAAATATCCCAAACATAACAAATTTGACGCTTGAGCCATATTTTTGAGCCAAATTCTGGCTTTCTGCACGTATACGCAGTTTTAAATTATTTCATTTTATACCGACAATATTCCAATTACTGAGAGCGGCGATGGGTCACATTTTGCCAAAACCCCCCTGCAGTTTCAAAATATCCCAAACATACCAAATTCGACCCTTGAGCTATATTTTGGAGCCAAATTCTAGCTGTCTGCACGTATTGGCAGTTTGAATTTACGAATTTTTATACCCAAAATATGCCAATTACTGAATGCTTCGATGGATCACATTCTGCCCAAACCCTCCCTGCAGTTTTCAAAATATCCCAAACATAACAAATTTGACGCGTGAGCCAAATTCTGGCTCTCTGCACGTATTCGCAGTTTGAAATTACGACTTTTTATACCGAAAATATGCCAATTACTGAAAGCGGCGATGGATCACA
The DNA here is from genome assembly GCF_040958095.1 of Procambarus clarkii. Classification (NCBI taxonomy): domain Eukaryota; kingdom Metazoa; phylum Arthropoda; class Malacostraca; order Decapoda; family Cambaridae; genus Procambarus; species Procambarus clarkii. Next base: position 829,800 of record NC_091169.1, read on the forward strand.
TTTTGCCCAAACCCTCCTTGCAGCTTTTAAAATCTCCCAAACATCCCAAATTGGACGCTTGAGTCATATTTTGGAGCCAAATTCTGGCTCTCTGCACGTATTCGCTGTTTGAAATTACGACTTTTTATACTGAAAATATGCCAATTACTGAAAGCAGGGATAGATTCATATTTTGCACAAACCCCCCTGCATTTTTCAAAATATACCAAACATCCCAAATTCGACCCGTGAGCCATATTTTGGAGCCAAATTCTGCCTCTCTGCACATATTCGCAGGTATAAATTACGACATTTGGTACCAAAAATATGCAAATTACTGCAAGCAGCGATAGGTCACATTTTGCTCAAACCCACCACCCCCTGCAGTTGTTAAATTATCCCTAACAACGCCAATTCGACGCTTGAGACATATTTTGGAGCCAAATTCGGGCTCTCTGCACGTTTTCGGAGTTTAAAATTATTTCATTTTATACTGACAATATGCCTATTGCTGAGAGCAGCGATGGGTCACATTTTGCCAAAAACCCCCCTGCAGTTTCAAAATATCCCAAATATCCCAAATTCGACCCTTGAGCTATATTTTGGAGCAAAATTCTGGCTCTCTTCACGTATTCGCAGTTTTAAATTACGAATTTTTATACCCAAAATATGCCAATTACTGAATGCTTCGATGGATCACATTCTGCCCAAACCCTCCCTGCAGTTTTCAAAATATCCCAAACATAACAAATTTGACGCTTGAGCCATATTTTTGAGCCAAATTCTGGCTCTCTGCACGTATTCACAGTTTGAAATTACGACTTTTTATACCGAAAATATGCCAATTACTGAAAGCGGCGATGGATAACATTTGCCCAAACCCTCCTTGCAGTTTTCAAAATATCCCAAACATCCCAAATTGGACGCTTGAGTCATATTTTGGAGCCTAATTCTGCCTCTCTGCACATATTCGCAGGTTTAAATTACGACATTTTATACCAAAAATATGCAAATTACTGCAAGCAGCGATAGGTAACATTTTGCTCAAACCCCCCCCCCCCCTGCAGTTTTTAAATTATCCGTAACAACCCCAATTCGACGCTTGAGACATATTTTAAAGCCAAATTCGGGCTCTCTGCACGTATTCGGAGTTTAAAATTATTTCATTTTATACTGACAATATGCCTATTACTGAGAGCGGCGATGGGTCACATTTTGCCAAAACCCCCCTGCAGTTTCAAAATATCCCAAATATCCCAAATTCGACCCTTTAGCTATATTTTGGAGCCAAATTCTGGCTCTCTGCACGTATTCGCAGTTTGAAATTACGACTTTTTATACCGAAAAAAATGCCAATTACTGAGAGAGGCGATGGATCACAATTTGCCCAAACCCTCCCTGCAGTTTTTAAAATATCCAAAACATCCAAATGTCGACCCTTGAGCCATATTTTGAAGCCAAATTCTGGCTCTCTGCACGTATTCCCAGTTTTAAATTACGACTTTTTATACCGAAAATATGCCAATTACTGAGAGCGGCGATGGATCACATTCGGCCCAAACCCCCCTTGCAGTTTTCAAAATATCCCAAACATAACAAATTTGACGCTTGAGCCATATTTTTGAGCCAAATTCTGGCTTTCCGCACGTATTCGCAGTTTAAAATTATTTCATTTTATACCGACAATATCCCAATTACTGAGAGCGGCGATGGGTCACATTTTGCCAAAACCCCCCTGCAGTTTCAAAATATCCAAAACATCCCAAATTCGACCCTTGAGCTATATTTTGGAGCCAAATTCAAGCTGTCTGCACGTATTGGCAGTTTGAAATTACGAATTTTTATACCGAAAATATGCCAATTACTGAAAGCGGCGATGGATCACATTTTGCCCAAACCCTCCTTGCAGTTTTCAAAATATCCCAAACATCCCAAATTGGACGCTTGAGTCATATTTTGGAGGCAAATTCTCGCTCTCTGCACGTATTCGCTGTTTGAAATTACGACTTTTAATGCTGAAAATATGCCAATTACTGAAAGCAGCGATAGGTCCATATTTTGCACAAACCCCCCCTGCAGTTTTCAAAATATACCAAACATCCCAAATTCGACCCGTGAGCCATATTTTAGAGCCAAATTCTGCCTCTCTGCACATATTCGCAGGTTTAAATTACGACATTTTATACCAAAAATTATTTCATTTTATACCGACAATATTCCAATTACTGAGAGCGGCGATGGGTCACATTTTGCCAAAACCCCCCTGCAGTTTCAAAATATCCCAAACATACCAAATTCGACCCTTGAGCTATATTTTGGAGCCAAATTCTAGCTGTCTGCACGTATTGGCAGTTTGAAATTACGAATTTTTATACCCAAAATATGCCAATTACTGAATGCTTCGATGGATCACATTCTGCCCAAACCCTCCCTGCAGTTTTCAAAATATCCCAAACATAACAAATTTGACGCGTGAGCCAAATTCTGGCTCTCTGCACGTATTCGCAGTTGAAATTACGACTTTTTATACCGAAAATATGCCAATTACTGAAAGCGGCGATGGATCACATTTTGCCCAAACCCTCTTTGCAGCTTTCAAAATATCCCAAACATCCCAAATTGGACGCTTGAGTCATATTTTGGAGCCAAATTCTGGCTCTCTGCACGTATTCGCTGTTTGAAATTACGACTTTTTATACTGAAAATATGCCAATTACTGAAAGCAGGGATAGGTCCATATTTTGCACAAACCCCCCTGCATTTTTCAAAATATACCAAACATCCCAAATTCGACCCGTGAGCCATATTTTGGAGCCAAATTCTGCCTCTCTGCACATATTCGCAGGTATAAATTACGACATTTGGTACCAAAAATATGCAAATTATTGCAAGCAGCGATAGGTCACATTTTGCTCAAACCCCCCACCCCCTGCAGTTTTTAAATTATCCCTAACAACGCCAATTCGACGCTTGAGACATATTTTGGAGCCAAATTCGGGCTCTCTGCACGTTTTCGGAGTTTAAAATTATTTCATTTTATACTGACAATATGCCTATTGCTGAGAGCAGCGATGGGTCACATTTTGCCAAAACCCCCCTGCAGTTTCAAAATATCCCAAATATCCCAAATTCGACCCTTGAGCTATATTTTGGAGCCAAATTCTGGCTCTCTGCACGTATTCGCAGTTTTAAATTACGACTTTTTATACGAAAATTTGCCAAATTACTGAGAGCAGCGATGGATCACATTCTGCCCAAAACCTCCTTGCAGTTTTCAAAATATCCCAAACATAACAAATTTGACGCTTGAGCCATATTTTTGAGCCAATTCTGGCTCTCTGCACGTATTGGCAGTTTGAAATTACGAATTTTTATACCCAAAATATGCCAATTACTGAATGCTTCGATTGGATCACATTCTGGCCCAAACCATCCCTGCAGTTTTCAAAAATTCTCAAACATAACAAATTTTGACGCTTGAGCCATATTTTTGAGCCAAATTCTGGCTCTCTGCACGTATTCACAGTTTGAAATTACGACTTTTTATACCGAAAATATGCCAATTACTGAAAGCGGCGATGGTCCATTTTGCCAAACCCCTGCAGTTTTCAAAATATCCAAACATCCCAAATTCGACGTGAGCATATTTTGGAGCAATTCTGCTCTCTGCACATATTCGCAGTTAAAAATACGACTTTTAATGCTGAAAAATATGCAAATTACTGCAAGCAGCGATAGGTCCATTTTTGCACAAACCCCCCTGCAGTTTTAAATTATCCAACAACCCAATTCGACGCTGAGCCATATTTTGGAGCCAAATTCGCCTCTCTGCACGTATTCGGAGTTTAAATTACATTTTATACCAAATGCATTACTGAGAGCAGCGATGGTCACATTTTGCCAAAACCCCCCTGCAGTTTCAAAATATCCCAAATATCCCAAATTCGACCCTTTAGCTATATTTTGAGCCAAATTCTGGCTCTCTGCACGTATTCGCAGTTTGAAATTACGACTTTTTATACCGAAAAAATGCCAATTACTGAGAGAGGCGATGGATCACAATTTGCCCAAACCCTCCCTGCAGTTTTCAAAATATCCAAAACATCCAAATGTCGACCCTTGAGCCATATTTTGAAGCCAAATTCTGGCTCTCTGCACGTATTCCCAGTTTTAAATTACGACTTTTTATACCGAAAATATGCCAATTACTGAGAGCGGCGATGGATCACATTCGGCCCAAACCCCCCTTGCAGTTTTCAAAATATCCCAAACATAACAAATTTGACGCTTGAGCCATATTTTTGAGCCAAATTCTGGCTTTCCGCACGTATTCGCAGTTTAAAATTATTTCATTTTATACCGACAATATCCCAATTACTGAGAGCGGCGATGGGTCACATTTTGCCAAAACCCCCCTGCAGTTTCAAAATATCCAAAACATCCCAAATTCGACCCTTGAGCTATATTTTGGAGCCAAATTCAAGCTGTCTGCACGTATTGGCAGTTTGAAATTACGAATTTTTATACCGAAAATATGCCAATTACTGAAAGCGGCAATGGATCACATTTTGCCCAAACCCTCCTTGCAGTTTTCAAAATATCCCAAACATCCCAAATTGGACGCTTGAGTCATATTTTGGAGGCAAATTCTCGCTCTCTGCACGTATTCGCTGTTTGAAATTACGACTTTTAATGCTGAAAATATGCCAATTACTGAAAGCAGCGATAGGTCCATATTTTGCACAAACCCCCCCTGCAGTTTTCAAAATATACCAAACATCCCAAATTCGACCCGTGAGCCATATTTTGGAGCCAAATTCTGCCTCTCTGCACATATTCGCAGGTTTAAATTACGACATTTTATACCAAAAATATGCAAATTACTGCAAGCAGCGATAGGTCACATTTTGCTCAAACCCCCCCCCCCCTGCAGTTTTTTATTATCCGTAACAACCCCAATTCGACGCTTGAGACATATTTTGGAGCCAAATTCGGGCTCTCTGCACGTATTCGGAGTTTAAAATTATTTCATTTTATACTGACAATATGCCTATTACTGAGAGCGGCGATGGGTCACATTTTGCCAAAACCCCCCTGCAGTTTCAAAATATCCCAAATATCCCAAATTCGACCCTTTAGCTATATTTTGGAGCCAAATTCTGGCTCTCTGCACGTATTCGCAGTTTGAAATTACGACTTTTTATACCGAAAAAATGCCAATTACTGAGAGAGGCGATGGATCACAATTTGCCCAAACCCTCCCTGCAGTTTTCAAAATATCCAAAACATTCAAATGTCGACCCTTGAGCCATATTTTGAAGCCAAATTCTGGCTCTCTGCACGTATTCCCAGTTTTAAATTACGACTTTTTATACCGAAAATATGCCAATTACTGAGAGCGGCGATGGATCACATTCGGCCCAAACCCCCCTTGCAGTTTTCAAAATATCCCAAACATAACAAATTTGACGCTTGAGCCATATTTTTGAGCCAAATTCTGGCTTTCCGCACGTATTCGCAGTTTAAAATTATTTCATTTTATACCGACAATATCCCAATTACTGAGAGCGGCGATGGGTCACATTTTGCAAAACCCCCCTGCAGTTTCAAAATATCCCAAACATCCCAAATTCGACCCTTGAGCTATATTTTGGAGCCAAATTCAAGCTGTCTGCACGTATTGGCAGTTTGAAATTACGAATTTTTATACCGAAAATATGCCAATTACTGAAAGCGGCGATGGATCACATTTTGCCCAAACCCTCCCTGCAGTTTTCAAAATATCCCAAACATAACAAATTTGACGCTTGAGCCATATTTTTGAGCCAAATTCTGGCTCTCTGCACGTATTCGCAGTTTGAAATTACGAATTTTTATACCGAAAATATGCCAATTACTGAAAGCGGCGATGGATCACATTTTGCCCAAACCCTCCTTGCAGTTTTCAAAATATCCCAAACATCCCAAATTGGACGCTTGAGTCATATTTTGGAGGCAAATTCTCGCTCTCTGCACGTATTCGCTGTTTGAAATTACGACTTTTAATGCTGAAAATATGCCAATTACTGAAAGCAGCGATAGGTCCATATTTTGCACAAACCCCCCTGCAGTTTTCAAAATATACCAAACATCCCAAATTCGACCCGTGAGCCATATTTTGGAGCCAAATTCTGCCTCTCTGCACATATTCGCAGGTTTAAATTACGACATTTTATACCAAAAATATGCAAATTACTGCAAGCAGCGATAGGTCACATTTTGCTCAAACCCCCCCCCCCCTGCAGTTTTTAAATTATCCCTAACAACCCCAATTCGACGCTTGAGACATATTTTGGAGCCAAATTCGGGCTCTCTGCACGTATTCGGAGTTTAAAATTATTTCATTTTATACTGACAATATGCCTATTACTGAGAGCGGCGATGGGTCACATTTTGCCAAAACCCCCCTGCAGTTTCAAAATATCCCAAATATCCCAAATTCGACCCTTTAGCTATATTTTGGAGCCAAATTCTGGCTCTCTGCACGTATTCGCAGTTTGAAATTACGACTTTTTATAGCGAAAAAATGCCAATTACTGAGAGAGGCGATGGATCACATTTTGCCCAAACCCTCCCTGCAGTTTTCAAAATATCCAAAACATCCAAATGTCGACCCTTGAGCCATATTTTGAAGCCAAATTCTGGCTCTCTGCACGTATTCGCAGTTTTAAATTACGACTTTTTATACCGAAAATATGCCAATTACTGAGAGCGGCGATGGATCACATTCTGCCCAAACCCTCCTTGCAGTTTTCAAAATATCCCAAACATAACAAATTTGACGCTTGAGCCATATTTTTGAGCCAAATTCTGGCTTTCTGCACGTATTCGCAGTTTTAAATTATTTCATTTTATACCGACAATATTCCAATTACTGAGAGCGGCGATGGGTCACATTTTGCCAAAACCCCCCTGCAGTTTCAAAATATCCCAAACATACCAAATTCGACCCTTGAGCTATATTTTGGAGCCAAATTCTAGCTGTCTGCACGTATTGGCAGTTTGAAATTACGAATTTTTATACCCAAAATATGCCAATTACTGAATGCTTCGATGGATCACATTCTGCCCAAACCGTCCCTGCAGTTTTCAAAATATCCCAACATTACAAATTTGACGCTTTAGCCAAATTCTGGCTCTCTGCACGTATTCGCAGTTTGAAATTACGACTTTTTATACCGAAAATATGCCAATTACTGAAAGCGGCGATGGATCACATTTTGCCCAAACCCTCCTTGCAGTTTTCAAAATATCCCAAACATCCCAAATTGGACGCTTGAGTCATATTTTGGAGCCAAATTCTGGCTCTCTGCACGTATTAGCTGTTTGAAATTGCGACTTTTTATACTGAAAATATGCCAATTACTGAAAGCAGCGATAGGTCCATATTTTGCACAAACCCCCCTGCATTTTTCAAAATATACCAAACATCCCTAATTCGACCCGTGAGCCATATTTTGGAGCCAAATTCTGCCTCTCTGCATATATTCGCAGGTTTAAATTACGACATTTTATACCAAAAATATGCAAATTACTGCAAGCAGCGATAGGTCACATTTTGCTCAACCCCCCCCCCCCCTGCAGTTTTCAAAATATCCCAAACATCCCAAATTGGACGCTTGAGTCATATTTTGGAGCCAAATTCGGGCTCTCTGCACGTATTCGGAGTTTAAAATTATTTCATTTTATACCGACAATATCCCAATTACTGAGAGCGGCGATGGGTCACATTTTGCCAAAACCCCCCTGCAGTTTCAAAATATCCCAAACATCCCAAATTCGACCCTTGAGCTATATTTTGGAGCCAAATTCTGGCTCTCTGCACGTATTCGCAGTTTGAAGTTACGACTTTTTATACCGAAAATATGCCAATTACTGATAGCGGCGATGGATCACATTTTGCCCAAACCCTCCCTGCAGTTTTCAAAATATCCAAAACATCCAAATGTCGACCTTTGAGCCATATTTTGAAGCCAAATTCTGGCTCTCTGTACGTATTCCCAGTTTGAAATTACGACTTTTTATTCCGAAAATATGCCAGTTATTGAGCGCTGCGATGGGTCATATTTTTCCCAAACCTTCCTTGCAGTTTTCAAATATCCAAAACATCCCAAATTCGACGCTTGAGCCATATTTTGGAGCCAAATTTTGGCTCTCTGCACGTACTCGCAGTTTGAAATTACGACGTTTTATACCGAAAATATGCAAATTACTGCAAGCAGCGATGGATCATATTGCCCAAACTCTCCCGGAAGTTTTCAATATATCCCAAACATCCCAAATTCGACGCTTGATTCATATTTTGGAGCCAAATTCTGGCTCTCTGCACGTATTCGCAGTTTGAAATTACGACTTTTTATACCGAAAATATGCCAATTACGTAGAGCGGCAATGGATCACATTGTGCCCAAACCTTCCCTGCAGTTTTCATTATATCCCAAACATCCCAAATTCGACTCTTGAGAATTATTTTGAAACCAAATTCTGGCTCTCTGCACGTAATCGCAGTTGGAAATGACGACAATTTTACTGAAAATATGCCAATTACTGAGAGCGGCGATGGATCACATTTTGCCCAAACCCTCCCTGCAGTTTTCAAAATATCCCAAACATCCCAAATTCGACCCGTGAGCCATAATTTAGAGCCAAATTGTGGCTCTCTGCACATATTCGCAGTTTGAAATTACGACTTTTTATACTGAAAATATGTCAATTAATGAAAGCAGAGATGAGTCACATTTTGCCCAAACCCCCCCTGCAGTTTGCAAAATATCCCAAACATCCCAAATTCGATCCTTGAGCCATATTTTGGAGTCAAATTCTGGCTTTCTGCACGTATTCGCAGTTTGAAATTACGACGTTTTATACCGAAAATATGACAATTACTGAAAGCAGCGATGGGTCACATTTTGCCCCCCCCCCATGCAGTTTGCAAAATATCCCAAACATCCCAAATTCGGCCCTTGACCTATATTTTGGAACCAAATTCTTGCTTTCTGCACGTATTTGCAGTTTTAAATTACGACTTTTTATACCGAAAATATGACAATTACTGAAAGCGGAGATGGATCACATTTTGCCCAAACCCTTCCTGCAGTTTTCAAAATATCCCAAACATCCTAAATTCCACGCTTGAGCCATATTTTGGAGCCAAATTCTGGCTTTCTGCACGTATTCGCAGTTTGAAATTATTTCATTTTATACCGAAAATATTCCATTTACTGAAAGCAGCGATGGATCACATTTTGCACAAACCTTTCACGAAGTTTTCAAATCATCCTAAATATCCCGAATTCGACGCTTGAGCCATATTTTAGAGCCAAATTCAGGATCTCTGCTCGTATTTGCAGTTTGAAATTACGAATATTTATACCGAAAATATGCCAACTACTGTAAGCGGCGATGGATCACATTTTGCCCAAACACTCCCTGCAGTTTTCAAAATATCCCAAACATCCCAAATTCGACCCTTGAGCCATATTTTGGAGCCAAATTCTGGCTCTCAGCATGTATTTGCAGTTTGCAAGTACGACTTTTTATACCGAAAATATGACAATTACTGGGAGTGGCGATTGGTCAAATTTTGCCCAAACCCTCCCTGCAGTTTTCAAAATATCTCAAACATCCCAAAATATATTATTGAGTCATATTTTGGAGCCAAATTCAACCTTTCTGCTCGTGTTCGCAGTTTGAAATTACGACTTTTTATATTGAAAATATGCCAATTACTGAAAGCGGCGATGGTTAACACTTTGACCCAACCCCTCCCTGCAGTTTTCAAAATATCCCAAACTTCCCAAATTCGACGCTGGAGCCATATTTTGGAGCCAAATTCAGCCTCGCTGCACGTATTTGCAGTTTGAAATTACGACTTTTTATATCGAAAATATGCCAATTACTGTGAGCGGCGATGGATCACATTTTGCCCAAACCTTCCCTGCAGTTTTCAAATTATCTTAAACAACCCAAATTCGACGCTTGAGCCATATTTTGGAGCCAAATTCTGGCTTTCTGCACGTATTCGCAGTTTGAAATTACGACTTTTTATACCAAAATTCGCCAATTACTGAGAGCGGCGATGGGGCATATTTTGCCAAAAATATACCAATTACTGAAAGCCGCGATGGATCACATTTCACCCAAACCCCCCCTGCAGTTTTTAAAATATCCCAAACATCCCAAATTCGACGCTTGAGCCATATTTTGGAGCCAAATTCTGGCTCTCTGCACGTATTCGCAGTTTGAAATTACGACATTTGTTATCGAAAATATGCCAGATACTGAGAGCAGGGATGGATCACATTTTGACCAAACCCTCTCTGCAGTTTTCAAAATATCCAAAACATCCCAAATTCGACCTCTTGAGCCATATTTTGGAGCCAAATTCTTGCTCTCAGCACGTATTCGCAGTGTGAAATTACGACTTTTTATACTGAAAATATGCTAATTACTGAGTGCAGCGAAGGGTCACATTTTGCCCGAACCCCCGTGCAGTTTTCAAAATATCTCAAAGATCCCAAATTCGACGCTTGAGCCATATTTTGGAGCCATATTCTAGCTCTCTGCACGTTTTTGCAGTTTGAAATTACGACTTTTTATACCGAAAATATGCCAATTACTGAAAGCGGTGAAGGGTCACATTTTGCCCAAAACCCCCTGCAGTTTTCAAAATGTCCCAACTATCCCAAATTCCACCCTTGAACCATATTTTGGTGGCAAATTCTGGCTCTCTGCACGTATTAGCAGTTTAAATTATGACTTTTTTTTACCGAAAATATGACAATTACAGAGAGCGGCGATTGATCACATTTTGCCCAAACCCTCCTTGCAGTTTTCAAAATATCCCAAACATCCCAAATTCGTCGCTTGAGTCATATTTTGGAGCCAAATTCTGGCTCTCTGTACATATTCTCAGTCTGAAATTACTACTTTTTTTATTGAAAATATGCTAATTACTGAGAGCAGCGAAGGGTCACATTTTCCCCGAACCCCCCTGCAGTTTTCAAAATATCTCAAAGATCCCAAATTCGACGATTGAGCCATATTTTGGAGCCAAATTCTGAATCTCTGTACTTATTCGCAGTTTAAAATTACGACTTTTTTTACCTAAAAAATGCCAATTACTGAAAGGGGCGATGGATCACATTTTGCCCAAACTATCCCTGCAGTTTTCAAAATATCCTAAACGTCCCAAACTCGACGCTTGAGCCATATTTTGGAGCCAAATTCTGGCTCTCTGCATGTATTCGCAGTTTAAAATAAAGATTTTTTATACATAAAAAATGCCAATTACTGAAAGCGGCGATGGATCACATTTTGCCAAACCCTCCCTGCAGTTTTCAAAATATCCCAAACATCCCAAATTCGACTCTTGAGCTATATTTTGGAGCCAAATTCTGGCTCTTTGCACGTATTCGCATTTTGAAATTAATAATTTTTATACCGAAAATTACTTAAAGCGGCGATGGATCACATTTTGCACAAACCCTCCCTGCAGTTTTCAAAATATCCCAAACATCCCAAATTCGACCCTTGAGCTATATTTTGGAGCCAAATTCTGGCTCTTTGCACGTATTTTCAGTTTGAAATTTGGCCTTTTTGTGCCGAAAATGTGCCAATTACTGAAATCGACGATAGATCACATTTTGCCCAAACCCTCCCTGCAGTTTTCAAAATATCCCGAACATCCCAAATTCGACGCTTGAGCCATAATTTGGCGCCAAATTCTGGCTAGCTGCACGCATTTGCAGTTTAAAAATACGTCATTTTGTACCGTAAATATGCCAATAACTGAGAGCGGCGATGGGTCGCATTTTGCCCAAACACTCCCTGCAGTTTTCAAAATATCCCAAACATCTCAAATTCGACCCTTGAGCCATATGTTGGAGCAAAATTCTGGCTCAGCATGTATTTGCAGTTTGAAAGTACGACTTTTTATACCGAAAAAATACCAATTACTGGGTGTGGCGATGGGTCAAATTTTGCCCAAACCCTCCCTGCAGTTTTCAAAATATCTCAAACATCCCAAAATATATTATTGAGCCATATTTTGGAGCCAAATTCAACCTTTCTGCTCGTGTTCACAGTTTGAAATTACGACTTTTTATATTGAAAATATGCCAATTACTGAAAGCGGCGATGGTTAACACTTTTACCCAACCCCTCCCTGCAGTTTTCAAATTATCTTAAACAACCCAAATTCGACGCTTGAGCCATATTTTGGAGCCAAATTCTGGCTCTCTGCACGTATTCGCAGATTGAAATTACGTCATTTTATACCGAAAAAATGCCAATTACTGAAAACGGCGATAGATCCCATTTTGTCCTAACCGTCCCTGCAGTTTTCAAACTAACCCAAACATCCCAGAGTCGACGCTTGAGCCATATTTTGGAGCCAATGCGATGGATCACATTTAGGCTCTCTGCACGTATTCGCAGTTTGAAATTACGACATTTGTTATTGAAAATATGCCAGATACTGAGAGCAGGGATGGATCACATTTTGACCAAACCCTCTCTGCAGTTTTCAAAATATCCAAAACATCCCAAATTAGACCTCTTGAGCCATATTTTGGAGCCAAATTCTTGCTCTCAGCACGTATTCGCAGTGTGAAATTACGACTTTTTATACTGAAAATATGCTAATTACTGAGTGCAGCGAAGAGTCACATTTTGCCCGAACCCCCGTGCAGTTTTCAAAATATCTCAAAGATCCCAAATTCGACGCTTAAACCATGTTTTGGAGCCATATTCTAGCTCTCTGCACGTTTTTGCAGTTTGAAATTACGAATTTTTATACCGAAAAAAAGCCAATTACTGAAAGCGGTGAAGGGTCACATTTTGCCCAAAACCCCCTGCAGTTTTCAAAATGTCCCAACTATCCCAAATTCCACCCTTGAACCATATTTTAGAGGCAAATTCTGGCTCTCTGCACGTATTCGCAGTTTAAATTAGGACTTTTTTTTACCGAAAATATGACAATTACAGAGAGCGGCGATGGATCACATTTTGCCCAAACCCTCCTTGCAGTTTTCAAAATATCCCAAACATCCCAAATTCGATGCTTGATCCATATTTTGGAGCCAAGTTCTGGGTCTCTGAGAGAAGAGGTACTCGTAACATTGGTCTAATCCGGTTGAAACGTCGAAATATGCAATAAAAACAGAAATTCTCTCCTAATCAATATTAGGAGAGTATTACTCTCTATTAGAGTATTACTTACTATTTCAACGAGGTACAGATAGTTGATTTAAAACCAAGTATTTAATTTTAATTTGCAATTAATTACGTGTTTGTATCATATTTATCATAAATTTGTTGAATTAATGGCAATAAACAGAAAAGGCCAGAAAACGCGGAAAAACGGCAAAATATTGCCTAAATCCTTGATATTTGGTTTAAATCTCATACAGGAAACCAGGATGAAAAAAACTCAAAATATTGCTAAATTCGATGATAAAGCACAATGCAAGAAAAGTTGCTTAAAAATGCAATATCATGTGAAATTCTAAGATTTTTAGGCCAAATCACAGATAGTGGGACAACATGAAGTAGTATCCAAATATTAGTAAATTCGAACATTTTTACCTAAAATCACTCTACATGAAAAACGTGAAAAGTCTTTATAATACCAAATTCGAAGATTTTTACAACAAATCATAGAGCGAGGTTGCGTATTATTTTGATAATTAAAAAGGCATATGGAAACGTTGTTTTCAATTCAAATGATAAAAATAAATGTGTTTTCTTTAGAATTACCTAAAATGTTCCAGAATTTCCGTTTATATTACCGCAAGAAGAGGTACTCGTAAAACCGCTTTAATCCGGCTGAAACGTCGAAATATACAATAAAAACAGAAAATCTCTTCTAATCAATATCCTACTCATTATTTTAACGAGGTAAAAATAGTTGATTAAAATGAAAAATTTAATTTTAATTTGCAATTAATTACGTGTTTGCATCATATTTAATGTAAATTTTTTGAATTAATGGCAATAAAACGAAAAGGCTTCAAAACGCTGAAAAAACGGCAAAATATTGCCTAAATCGTTGATATTTGGTTGAAATCTTATAAAGGAAACAACGATGAAAAACTCAAAGTTTTGCTAAATTCGATGATTTTATGTACAAAGCACAATGCAAGAAAACTTGCTTAAAAACGCAATATTATGTGAAATTCTGAGATTTATAGGCAAAATCACATATAGTGGGACAACATGAAGTAGTATCAAAATATTAGTAAATTCGAACATTTTTACCTATAATCACTCTACATGAAAACGTGAAAAAGTCACTATAATAACAAATTCGAGGATTTTTACATCAAGTCATAGAGCGAGGCTGCGAATTATTTTGATCATTAAAAAGGCATATGAAAACGTTGTTTCCAATTCAAATGAAAAAATCTGTGTTTTTTCTTTAGAATTAACTAAAATGATTCTGAATTTCCGTTTATATTACTGAGAGATGAGGTACTCGAAAACTGCTCTAATCCGGCTGAAACGTCGAAATATGCAATAAAAACTGAAAATCTCTCTTAAACAATATTTGACTCACTATTTTAACAAGGTACAAATAGTTGATTGAAAATCAAATATTTAAGGGTAATTTGCAATTCATTACGTGTTTGCATCATATTTATCGTATATTTAATGAATTAATGGCAGTAAACCGAAAATGCTTGAAAACGTGGAAAAACGGCCAAGTATGGCCTAAATCGTTGATATTTGGATGAAATCTCATAAAGGAAACAACGATGAAAAACCTCAAAATATTGCTAAATTCGATGATTTTATGTACAAGGCACAATGCAAGAAAACTTGCTTAAAAACGCAATATTATGTGAATTTCTGAGATTTGTAGGCCAAATCACAAATAGAGAGACAACATGAAGTAGGATCAATATATTAGAAAGTTCGAACATTTTTACCTAAAATCACCCTACATGAAAAACGTGAAAAAAATCACTATAATACCAAATTCGAGGATATTTCGAGGATGAGGAAGTGAGTACAACTAGGTGAGTACACACACTCACACACACAGCAAAACACTGGCAGGAGTCTCCAGCAACATACTGGCAGGAGTCTCCAGCAACACGCTGGCAGAGGTCTCCAGCAACACGCTGGCAGAGGTCTCCAGCAACATACTGGCAAGGGTCTCCAGCAACATACTGGCAGGAGTCTCCAGCAACACGCTGGCAGAGGTCTCCAGCAACACGCTGGCAGAGGTCTCCAGCAACATACTGGCAGAGGTCTAAAGCAACATACTGGCAGGGGTCTCCAGCAACACGCTGGCAGAGGTCTCCAGCAACACACTGGCAGAGGTCTCCAGGAACACACTGGCAGGGGTCTCCAGCAACATACTTGCAGGAGTCTCCAGCAACACGCTGGCAGAGGTCTCCAGCAACACACTGGCAGGGGTCTCCAGCAACAAACTGGCAGGGGTCTCCAGTAACACACTGGCAGGGGTCTCGAGCAACACACTGGCAGAGGTCTCCAGCAACACACTGGCAGGGGTCTCCAGCAACACACTGGCAGAAGTCTGCAGCAACACACTGGCAGAGGTCTCCAGCAACACACTGGCAGAGGTCTCCAGCAACACGCTGGCAGTGGTCTCCAGCAACACACTGGAAGGGGTCTCCAGCAACACGCTGCAGAGGTCTCCAGCAACACACTGGCAGAGATCTCCAGCAACACACTGGCAGGGGTCTCCAGCAACACACTGGCAGAGGTCTCCAGCAACACACTGGCAGAGGTCTCCAGCAACACACTGGCAGGGGTCTCCAGCAACACACTGGCAGAGGTCTCCAGCAACACATTGGCAGAGGTCTTCAGCAACACACTGGCAGAGGTCTCCAGCAGCACGCTGGCAGGGGTCTCCAGCAATGAGCCATATTTTGGAGCCAAATTCTGGCTCTCTGCACGTATTCGCAGTTTGAAATTACGAATTTTTATCCTGAAAATATGCCAATTACTGAAAGCGGCGAGGGATCTCATTCTGCGCAAACCCTCCCTGCAGTTTTCAAAATATCCAAAACATCCCAAATTCGACCCTTGAGCCTTATTTTGGAGACAAATTAAGGTTCTCTGCAAGTATTCGCAGTTCAAAATTACGACATTTTATACCGAAAATGTGCCAATGACTGAAAGCGGCGAAGGGTCACATTTTGCCCAAAACCCCCTGCAGTTTTCAAAATATCCAAAACATCCCAAAATCCACCCTTTAGCCATATTTTGAAGCCAAATTCTCGCTCTCTTCACGTATTCGCAGTTTAAATAAGGACTTTTTATACCGAAAATATAACAATTACTGAGAGCAGCGATGGATCACATTTTGCCCAAACCCTCTTTGCAGTTTTCAAAATATCCAAAACATCGCAAATTCGACGCTTGAGCCATATTTTGGAGCCAAATTCTGGGTCTCTGCACGTTTTTGCTGTTTGAAATTACGACTTTTTATACCAAAAATATGCCAAATACTAAGTGCAGCGATGGAACACATTTTGCAAAAACCCTGCCTGCAGTTTTCAAACTATCCCAAACATCCCAAATTCGACCCTTGAGCCTTATTTTCGAGCCAAATTCTGGCTCTCTGCACGTACTCGCAAGTCAAAATTACGAATTTTTATACAAAAAATATGCCAATTACTGAAAGCGGCGATAGATCACATTTTGCCCAAACCCCCCGTGCAGTTTTCAAAATATCCCAAACATCTCAAATTCGACGCTTGAGCTATATTTTGGAGCCAAATTTGGGCTCTCTGCTCGTATTCGCAGTTTGAAATTACGTAATTTTATACCGAAAAAATGCCAATTACTAGAAACGGCGATGGATCCCATTTTGTCCAAACCCTCCCTGAAGTTTTTAAACTATCCCAAACATCCCAGGGTCGACGCTTGAGCCTTATTTTGGAGTAAATGCGATGGATCACATTTTGGCACTCTGCACTCTCTGCACGCAGTTTGAAATTACGACTTTTTATACCGAAAATATGCCAATTACTGAAAGAGGCGAAGGGTCACATTTTCCCTGCAGATAAAATCCCTGCAGTTTTCAAAATATCCCAAACATCCCAAATTCGACCCTTTGAGCCATATTTTGGAGCGAAATTCTTGCTCTCTGCACGTGTTCGCAGTCTGAAATTACGACTTTTTATACTGAAAATATGGTAATTACTGAGTGCAGCGAAGGGTCACATTTTCCCGAACCCCCGTGCAGTTTTCAAATTATCCTAAACGTCCCAAATTCGACGCTTAAGCCATATTTTGAAGCCAAAATCTGGCTCTATGCACGTATTCGCAGTTTGAAATTACGACTTTTTATACCGAAAATATGCTAATTACTAAGAGCAGCGATGGACCAAATTTTGCCCAAACCCTCCCTGCAGTTTTCAAAATATCCCAAACATCCCAATTTCGACCCTTGAGCCTTATTTTGGAGCCAAATTCTGGATCCCTGCACGTATTCGCAGTTCGAAATTACAACTTATTATACCGCAAAATATGCCAATTACTGAAAGCGGCGAAGGGTCACATTTTGCCCAAAACCCCCTGCAGTTCTCAAAATATCACAAACATCCCAAATTCCACCCTTGAGCCATATTTTCGAGGCAAATTTTTGCTTTCTGCACGTATTCGCAGTTTAAATTAGGACTTTTTATATCGAAAATATGACAATTACTGTGAGCGGCGATGGATCAAACTTTGCTCAAACTCTCCATACAGTTTTCAAAATATCCCAAACATCCCAAATTCGTCGTTTGAGCCATATTTTGGAGCCAAATTCTGGCTCTCTGCACGTATTCGCGGTCTGAAATTACGACTTTTTATACTGAAAATATGCGAATTACTGAGTGCAGCGAAGGGTCACATTTTGTCCAACCCGCCCTGCAGTTTTCAAATTATCCCTAACGTCTCAAATTCGACGCTTGAGCCATATTTTGAAGCCATCACTCTCTTGAGCTTCTGCATCACTCTCTTGAGCCTCTGCATCCTTTCTTGAGCCTCTGCATCACTCTCTTGACCCTCTGCATCACTCTTTTGAGCCTCTGCATCACACTCTTGAGCCTCTACATCACTCTCATGAGCCTCTGCATCCCTCTCTTAAGCCTTTGCAACACTCTCTTCAGCCTTTGCGAATACGTGCAGAGAGCCAGAATTTGGTTTCAAAATATTTCTCAGGAGTCGAATTTGGGATGTTTGGGATATATTGAAAACTGCAGGGCAGGTTTGGGCACAATGTGATCCATTGCCGCTCTCAGTAATTGGCATATTTTCGGTATAAAAAGTCGTAATTTCAAACTGCGAATACGTGCAAAGAGCCAGAATGTATGTCCAAAATATGGCGCAAGCGTAAAATTTGGGGTGTTTGGGATATTTCGAAAACTGCAGGGAGGGTTTGGGCAAAATGTGATTCATCGCTGCTTTCAGTAATTGGCATATTTTCGGTATAAAAAGTCGTAATTTCAAACTGCAAATACGTGCAGAGAGCCAGAATTTAGCTCCAAAATATGAATCAAGCGTCGAATTTTGGATGTTTGGATATTTTGAAAACTGCCGGGAGGTTTTGGGCAATATGATCCATCGCCGCTTTCAGTAATTGGCATATTTTCGGTATAAAAAGTCGTAATTTGAAACTGCGAATACGTGCAGAGAGCCATAATTTGGCTTCAAATTATGGCTCAATCTTCGACTTTTGGATGTTTTGGATATTTTGAAAACTGTAAGGAGGGTTTGGGTAAAATGTGATCCATCGCCGCTCTCAGTAATTGGCATTTTCTCGGTATTAAAATTCGTAATTTCAAACTGGGAATACGTGTAGACAGCCAGAATATGGCTCCAAAATATAGCTCAAGGAACGAATTTGGGTTGTTTGGGATATTTTGAAAACTGCAGGGAGGTTTTTGGCAAAATGTGACTCATCGCCGCTCTCAGTAATTGGCATATTGTCGGTATAAAATGAAATAAATTTAAACTGCGAATACATGCAGAGAGCCGAATTTGGCTCCAAAATATGTCTCAAGCGTCGAATTTGGGATGTTTGGGATATTTTGAAAACTTCAGGGGGGCGTTTGGGCAAAATGTGACCCATCGCTGCTCACAGTAATTAGCATATTTTTGGTATAAAATGTCGTAATTTCAACCTGCGAATATGTGCAGAGAACCAGAATTTGGCTCCAAAATTAGGCTCAAGGGTCGAATTTGGGATGTTGGGGATGTTTTGAAAACTTCAGGGAGGGTTTGGGCAAAATGTGATCCATCGCTGCGTTCAATAATTGGCATATTTTCGGTATAAAAATTCGTCATTTCAAACTGCGAATACGTGAAGAGAGCCAGAATTTGGCTCCAAAATATGGCTCAAGCGTCGAATTTGGGATGTTTTGGATATTTTGAAAACTGCACGGAGGGTTTGGGCAAAATGTGACCTATCGCTGCTTTCAGTAATTGGCATATTTTCAGTATAAAAAGCCGTAATTTCAGGCAGGGAATACGTGCAGAGAGTCAGAATTTGGCTCCAAAATTAGGCTCAAGGGTCGAATTTGGTATGTTTGGGATATTTTGAAAACTGCAGGGTAGGTTTGGGCAAAATGTGATCCATCGTCGCTCTTAGTAATTGGCATATTTTCGATATAAAAATTCGTAATTTCAAACTGCGAAACGTGCAGAGAGCCAGAATTTGGCTCCAAAATATGACTCAAGCGTCAAATTTGGGATGTTTGGGATATTTTGAAAACTGCAGGGAGGGTTTGGGCAGAATGTGATCCATCGAAGCTTTCAGTAATTGGCATATTTTCGGTATAAAAAGTCGTAATTTCAAACTGCGAATACGTGCAGAGATCCAGAATTTGGCTTCATAATATGGCTCAAGGGTCGACATTTGGATGTTTTGGATATTTTGAAAACTGCAGGGAGGGTTTGGGCAAAATGTGATCCATTGCCGCTCTCAGTAATTGGCATTTTTTCGGTATATAAATTCTTAATTTCAAACTGCGAATACGTGCAGACAGCCAGAATTTGGCTCCACAATATAGCTCAAGGGTCGAAATTGGGATATTTGGGATATTTTGAAACTGCAGGGGGGTTTTGGTAAAATGTGACCCATCGCCGCTGTCAGTAATTGGCATATTGTCGGTATAAAATGAAATAATTTTAAACTGCGAATACGTGCAGATAGCCCGAATTTGGCCCCAAAATATGTCTCAAGCGTCGAATTTGAGACGTTTGGGATATTTTGAAAACTGCAGGGAGGGTTTGGACAAAATGTGATCCATCGCCGCTTTCAGTAATTGGCATATTTTCGGTATAAAAAGTCGTAATTTCAAACTGCGAATACGTGCCGAGAGCCAGAATTTGGCTCAAAAATATGACTCAAGCATCAAATTTGTTATGTTTGAGATATTTTGAAAACTGCAGGGAGGGTTTGGGCAGAATGTGATCCATCGAAGATTTTAGTAATTAGCATATTTTCGGTATAAAAAGTCGTAATTTCAAACTGCGAATACGTGCAGAGAGCCATAATTTGGCTCCAAAATTAGCCTCAAGGGTCGAATTTGGGATGTTTGGGATATTTTGAAAACTGCCGGGAAGTTTTGGGCAAAATGTGATCAATCGCCGCTCTTAGTATTTCGCATATTT
This sequence comes from Procambarus clarkii, assembly GCF_040958095.1. Lineage (NCBI taxonomy): Eukaryota > Metazoa > Arthropoda > Malacostraca > Decapoda > Cambaridae > Procambarus > Procambarus clarkii. The sequence continues at coordinate 850,455 of NC_091169.1, forward strand.
TCGATATAAAAATTCGTAATTTCAAACTGCGAATACTTGCAGATAGCCAGAATTTGGCTCAAAAATATGACTCAAGCGTCGAATTTGGGAAGTTTGTGATCTTTTGAAAACTGCAGGGAGGGTTTGGGCAAAATGTGATCCATCGCCGCTTTCAGTAATTGGCATATTTTCGATATAAAATTCGTAATTTCAAACTGGGAATACGTGCAGAGAGCCAGAATGTGACTTCAAAATATGGCTCAAGGTTCGACTTTTTGATGTTTTGGATATTTTGAAAACTTCAGGGAGGGTTTGGGCAAAATGTGATCCATCCCCGCTCTCAGTAATTGGCATTTTTTCGGCAAAAAAAGTCGTAATTTCAAACTGCGAATACGTGCAGACAGCCAGAATTTGGCTCCAAAATATGTCTTAAGCATCGAATTGGGGATGTTAGGGATATTTTAAAAACTGCAGTGGGGGGTTTGGGCAAAATGTGACCCATCGCTGCTTTCAGTAGTTTGCATTATCTTCGGTATAAAATGTCGTAATTTCAACCTGCGAATATGTGCAGAGAGCCAGAATTTGGCTCCAAAATATGGCTCATGGATCGAATTTGTGATGGTGGGGATATTTTGAAAACTGCAGGCAGAGTTGGCCCAAAATGTGATTATTCGCCGCTCTCAGTAATTGGCATATTTTCCGCATAAAAAGTCGTAATTTCAAACTGCGAATACGTGCAGAGAGCCAGAATTTGGTTTAAAAAAAATTCTCAGGAGTCGAAATTGGGATGTTTGGGATATATTGAAAACTGCAGGGAAGGTTTGGGCACAATGTGATATTGATTTCCACAATGTGGTAAGATATTGATTAGGAGAGATTTTCTGTTTTTATTGTATATTTCGACGTTTTAGCCAGATTAGAGCGGTTGTACGAATTCAGTAATATAAGCGGAAATTCATGAACATTTTAGTTAATACTAAAGAAAACACATTGATTTTTATCATTTGAATTGAAAACATCGTTTTCATATGCCTTATTAATAATCAAAATAATACGCAACCTTGCTCTATGATTTGAATTAAAAATCCTCGAATTTGGTATTGTAGTGACTTTTTTCAAGTTTGTCATGTAGCGTGATTTTAGGTAAAAATGTTCGAACTTACTAGTACTTTGATACTACTTCATGTTGTCTCTATATTTGTGATTTGGCCTACAAATCTCAAAATTTCACATAATATTGCGTTTAATAACAAGTTTTCTTGCATTGTGCTTTGTACAATGTATCGTCGAATTTAGCAATATTTTGAGATTTTTCATCCCTGTTTCCTTCATGAGATTTCATCCAAATATCTACGATCTTGGCAATATTTTGCGTTTTTTCCGCGTTTTCAAGCCTTTTCGGTTTATTGCCATTAAAATCACGATAAATATGATGGAAACACGTAAATAATTGCAAATTAACCTTATATACAAAATTTTCAATCAACTATTTGAACCTCGTAAAATAGCGAGTTAGGTATTGATTAGGAGAGAATTTCTGTTTTCATAGAATGTTTCGACGTTTCTGTCGGATTAGAGCAGTTTTACGAGTAACTCTTCTCTCAGTAATATAAACGAAAATTCTGGAATATTTTAGTTAATTCTAAAGAAAACAAATTGATTTTTATCATTTGAATTCGAAACAACGTTTTCATATGCCTTTTTTAATAATCGAAACAATACGCAACCTCGCTCTATGGTTTGATGTAAAAATCCTCGAATTTGGTATTATAGTGACTTTTTTCACGTTTATAATGTAGAGTGATTTAAGGGAAAAATGTTCGAATATACTAATATTTTGATACTACTTCTGGTTGTGATTTTATGTTGTAAAATACTATATGTGATTTGGCCTACAAATCTCAAATTTTCACATAATGCGTTTTTAAGGAAGTTTTCTTGCATTGTGCTTTGTACTTAAAATCATCGAATTTAGCAATATTTTGAGGTTCGTCATCTTATTTTTCTTAACGAAATTTAACCCAAATATCTACGATTTAGGCAACATTTTGCCGTTTTCCGCGTTTTAAAGACTTTTCAGTTTATTGCCTTTAATTCATTAAATTTACAATAAAAAGGATGCAAACACGTAATTAATTGCAAATTACCCTTAAATAGTTGATTTTCAATCAACTATTTGTACCTCGTTAAAATAGTGAGTCAGATATTGATTAGGAGATATTTTTAGTTTTTATTGCATATTTCGACGTTTCTGCTGGATTAGAGCGGTTTTACGAGTACCTCTTCTTTCAGTAATACAAACGGAAATTCAGGAACATTTTAGATAATTCTAATGAAAACACATTGATTATCATCATTTGAATTGGAAACAACGTTTTCATATGACTTTTTATGATCAAAATAATACGCAACCTCACTCTATTGTTTGAAGTAAAAATCCTCGAATTTGGTATTGAAGTGACTTTTTTCACGTTTTTCATGTAGAGTGATTTTACGTAAAAATATTCGAATTTACTAATATTTTGATACTACTTTATGTTGTCCCACTATATGTGATTAGGCCTACAAATCTCAGAACTTCACATAATATTGCGTTTTTAAAAAAGTTTTCTTGCATTGTGCTTTGTACTTAATATCATTGAATTTAGTAATATTTTGAGGTTTTTCATCCTTGTTTACTTTATGAGATATAAACCAAATATCAACGATTGAAGCAATATTTTGTCGTTTTTCCGCGTTTTCAAGCTTTTTCGGTTAACTGCCATTAATTCAATAAATATACGATAAATAAGCTGCAAACACGTAATTAACTGCAAATTAAAAGTAAATCACTTTTTTAAATCAACTATTTGTAACTCGGTAAAATAGTGAGCCAGATATTGATTAGGAGAGATTTACTGTTTTTATTGCATATTTTGACGTTTCAGCCAGATTAGAGCGGTTTTACTAATTCAGTAATATAAACGGAAATTTAGGAACATTGTAGTTAATTCTAAAGAAAACACATTGATTTTTATTATTTGAATTGAAAACATCGTTTTCATATGCCTTTTTTAATGATCAAAATAATACGCAACCACGCTCTATGATTTGAAGTAAAAATCTCGAATTTGGTATTATAGTGACTTTTTTCACGTTTTTCATGTAGGGGTGATTTAAGGTAAAAATGTTCGATATTACTAATATTTTGATACTACTTCACGTTGTCTCTCTATTTGTGATTTGGCCTACAAATCTCAGAATTTCATATAATATTGCATTTTTAGCAAGTTTTCTTGCATTGTGCTTTGAACAATGTTGTACAAATTATCATCGAATTTAGTAATATTTTGAGGTTTTTCATCCGTGTTTCCGTTATGAGATTTAAACCAAATATCAACGATTTAGGCAATATTTTACCGTTTTTCTACGTTTTCAAGCCTTTTCGGTATATTGCCATTAATTCAATAAATTTACGATAAATATGATGCAAACACGTAATTAATCACAATATAAATTAAATACTTGATTTTAAATCAACTATTTGTACCTCGTTAAAATAGTGAGTAAGATATTGATTAGGAGAGTTTCTGTTTTTATTGCATATTTCGACGTTTTAGCCAGATAAGAGCGGTTGTACGAATTCAGTAATATAAACGGAAATTCAGGAACATTTTAGTTAATACTAAAGAAAACACATTGATTTTTATCATTTGAATTGAAAACATCGTTTTCATATGCCTTATTAATAATCAAAATAATACGCAACCTTGCTCTATGATTTGAATTAAAAATCCTCGAATTTGGTATTGTAGTGACTTTTTTTCAAGTTTGTCATGTAGGGTGATTTTAGGTCGTTTTCATCGTTTTCATATGCTCTTTTTAATGATCAAAATAATACCTCGCTCTATGATTTGAAGTAAAAATCCTCGAATTTGGTATTATAGTGACTTTTTTCACGTTTTTCATGTAGGGTGATTTTAGGTAAAAATGTTCGAGTGTACATATATTTTGATACTATTTCATGTCGTCTTACGATATGTAATTTAGTTTACAAAATCTCAGAATTTCGCATAATATTGCGTTTTTAAGCAAGTTTTCTTGCATTGTGCTTTGTACTTAATACCACCGAATTTAGTAATATTTTGAAGTTTTTCATCCTTGTTTCCTTTATGAGATTTATACCAAATATTTAGGATATATTTTGCTGTTTTTGTGCGTTTTCTAGCCTTTGCGGTTTATTGTCAATAATTCAATAAATTTACGAAAATATGATGCAAACACGTAATTAACTGCAAATTAATTCGAATTTAATTTTAAATTCGAATTTAATTTTAAATTAAATTAATTCGAATTTAATTTAAAATTAATTACAAATCCTCGAATTTGGTATTATAGAGACTTTTTTCAAGTTTTTCATGTAAGGTGATTTTAGGTAAAAATGTTCGAAATTACTAATTCTTTATACTACTTTATATTGTCTCTCTATTTGTGATTTGGCCTACAAATCTCAGAATTTCACATAATATTGCGTTTTTAAGCAAGTTTACTTGCATTGTTCCTTATACATAAAATCATCGAATTTAGCAATATTTTGAGGTTTTTCATCGTTGTTTCATTTACGAGATTTCATCCAAATATCAACGATTTAGGCCATATTTGGCCGTTTTTCCACGTTTTCAAGCATTTTCGATTCATTGCAATTAATTCAATAAATTTACGATAAATATGATGATAACACGTAATGAATTGCAAATTACCCTTAAATACTTGATTTTTAATCAACTATTTGTACCTCGTTAAAATAGTGAGTCAGATATTGATTAAGAGAGATTTTCTGTTTTTATTGCGTATTTCGACGTTTCAGCCGGATAAGAGCAGTTTTACGAGTCCCACTTCTCTCAGTAATATAAACTGAAATTCAGGAACATTTTAGTTAATTCTAAAGAAAACACATTGATTTTTATCATTTGAATTGGAACCAACGTTTTCATATGCCTTTTTAATAATCAAAATAATACGCAACCACGATTGTTGCGTATTACATCAAACCACGATAAATATGATGCAAACACGTAATTAATCACAATATAAATTAAATACTTGATTTTAAATCAACTATTTGAACCTCGTTAAAATAGTGAGTAAGATATTGATTAGGAGAGTTTCTGTTTTTATTGCATATTTCGACGTTTTAGCCAGATAAGAGCGGTTGTACGAATTCAGTAATATAAACGGAAATTCAGGAACATTTTAGTTAATACTAAAGAAAACACATTGATTTTTATCATTTGAATTGAAAACATCGTTTTCATATGCCTTATTAATAATCAAAATAATACGCAACCTTGCTCTATGATTTGAATTAAAAATCCTCGAATTTGGTATTGTAGTGACTTTTTTTCAAGTTTGTCATGTAGGGTGATTTTAGGTCGTTTTCATCGTTTTCATATGCTCTTTTTAATGATCAAAATAATACCTCGCTCTATGATTTGAAGTAAAAATCCTCGAATTTGGTATTATAGTGACTTTTTTCACGTTTTTCATGTTGGGGTGATTTAAGGTAAAAATGTTCGATATTATTAATATTTTGATACTACTTCATGTTGTCTCTCTATTTGTGATTTGGCCTACAAATCTCAGAATTTCACATAATATTGCATTTTTAAGCAAGTTTTCTTGCATTGTGCTTTGAACAATGTTGTACAAATTATCATCGAATTTAGTAATATTTTGAGGTTTTTCATCCTTGTTTCCGTTATGAGATTTAAACCAAATATTTAGATTAAACCAAATATTTATATATAAAAATTTATTCAATATTTTACCGTTTTTCTACGTTTTCAAGCCTTTTCGGTATATTGTCATTAATTCAATAAAATTACGATAAATATGATGCAAACACGTAATTAATCGCAATATAAAATAAATACTTGATTTTAAATCAACTATTTGTACCTCGTTAAAATAGTGAGTAAGATGTTGATTAGGAGAGTTTGTTTTTATTGCATATTTCGACGTTTTAGCCAGATTAGAGCGGTTGTACGAATTCAGTAATATAAACGGAAATTCAGGAACATTTTAGTTAATACTAAAGAAAACACATTTATTTTTATCATTTGAATTGAAAACATCGTTTTCATATACCTTATTAATAATCAAAATAATATGCAGCCTTGCTCTATGATTTGAATTAAAATTCCTCGAATTTGGTATTGTAGTCACTTTTTTCAAGTTTGTCATGTAGGGTGATTTTAGGTAAAAATGTTCGAACTTACTAGTACTTTGATACTACTTCATGTTGTCTCTCTATTTGTGATTTGGCCTACAAATCTCAAAATTTCACATAATATTGCGTTTATAAGCAAGTTTTCTTGCATTGTGCTCTGTACAATGTATCGTCGAATTTAGCAATATTTTGAGATTTTTCATTCCTGTTTCCTTCATGAGATTTCATCCAAATATCTACGATTTAGGCAATATTTTGCAGTTTTTCCGCGTTTTCAAGTCTTTTCGGTTTATTGCCATTAAAATCACGATAAATATGATGGAAACACGTAAATAATTGCAAATTAACCTTAAATACAAGATTTTCAATCAACTATTTGAACTTCGTTAAAATAGTGAATTAGGTATTGATTAGGAGAGAATTTCTGTTTTCATTGCATATTTAGGCGTTTCTGTCGGATTAGAGCAGTTTTACGAGTAACTCTTCTCTCAGTAATATAAACGAAAATTCTGGAATATTTTAGTTCATTCTAAAGAAAACAAATTGATTTTTATCATTTGAATTGGAAACAACGTTTTCATACGCCTTTTTTAATAATCGAAACAATACGCAACCTCGCTCTATGGTTTGATGTAAAAATCCTCGAATTTGGTACTATAGTGACTTTTTTTCACGTTTATCATGTAGAGTGATTTAAGGGAAAAATGTTCGAATTTACTAATATTTTTATACTACTTCTTGTTGTGATTTTATGTTGTGAAATACTATATGTGATTTGGACTACAAATCTCAAATTTTCACATAATATTGCGTTTTTAAGGAAGTTTTCTTGCATTGTGCTTTGTACTTATAATCATCGAATTAAGCAATATTTTGAGGTTTTTCATCCTATTTTTCATTACGAGATTTAACCCAAATATCTACGATTTAGGCAACATTTTGCCGTTTTCCGCGTTTTAAAGACTTTTCGGTTTATTGCCTTTAATTCATTAAATTTACTATTGTGACGGTAAAGCGTTGGTGTTCGGCTGTTTCAAAAGCTGGGGGCAGGGACTCGTCACATCACAAAAAAAAGAGGAAATTTGTCCTTTCGTCTGTGGTAAGGTTGTGGGAAGACACACAAAACACAAGTATATAAACAATGAAATTTTAATTACTCTAGAAAACAAGACATGAATAAAGGCAATCTCATAAAATGCAGGACAAGTCAACAAACAAAACATGAATAATCACTGGCAAATGAAAAGTTACGCTAAGACAAGTAAGTTACAGTGATAGCAAAATAAAATATGTGCGGTGCTGGAATACTGGCTTCAAGCTGCCACCTCCCTTAGTACACGAAAGCCAAGGCTTAGTCTACTAGCGAGAGATGTCAACTCCAAGGAGCACAAAGATATTCTGACGAGTCTGGCGTGCTGCTGCCCAGACGACGACTCGTGGTGGTGGCGGAGTGCAGGTGCGACGAGACACCAGCCAATCAGCAACAGGCAGGCAGAGGATGAGCAGTTTGCTGGTTACGGCGGGCTGTAGCAGGTGTCGGGGTGTGCAGGGTACCATTTGCTTCCTGGACAAAACGTTTGGCGATACTGGTGGACGTATCTTCTATATAGTATCTTGTATGTTACGACGTAATGATGTAGGGAAGAGCAGGCTCAATCTCTCTTGAAAGAGATTATCGTCACACTATAAATATGAATCAAACACGTAATTAATTGCAAATTACCCTTAAATACTTGATTTTCAATCAACTATTTGTACCTCGCTGAAATAGTGAGTCAGATATTGATTAGGAGGGATTTTTTGTTTTTATTGCATATTTCGACGTTTCTGCCGGATTAGAGCGGTTTTTACGAGTACCTCTTCTTTTAATAATATAAACGGAAATTCAGGATCATTTTAATTAATTCGAATGAAAACACATTGATTATCATCATTTAAATTGGAAACAACGTTTTCATATGACTTTTTTATGATCAAAATTATACGCAATCTCGCTCTTTGATTTGAAGTAAAAATCTTCGAATTTGGTATTATAGTCACTGTTTTCACGTTTTTCATGTACAGTGATTTTAGGAAAAAATGTTCGAATATACTTATATATTGATACTACTTCATGTTGTCCCACTATATGTGATTTGGCCTTCAAATCTCAGAACTTCACATAATATTGCGTTTTAAGCAAGTTTTCTTGCATTGTACTTTGTACTTAATATCATCGAATTTAGTAATATTTTTAGGTTTTTTATCCTTGTTCCCTTTATGAGATTTAAACCAAATATGAACGATTTAGGCCACATTTGCCCGTTTTTCCACGTTTTCAAGCCTTTTCGGTTTATTGCCATTAATTCAATAAATATACGATAAATATGATGCAAACACATAATTAATTGCAAATTAAAATTAAATAACTTATTGTGAGTCAACTATTTGTTCCTCGGTAAAATAGTGAGTAAGCTATTGATTAGAAGAGATTTTCTGTTTTTAAAGCATATTTCGACGTTTCAGGCAGATTAGAGCGGTTTTACGAATTCAGTAATATAAACGGAAATTCAGGAAAATTTTCGTTAATTCTAAAGAAAATACATTCATTTTTACCATATGAATTGGAAACAACGTTTTCATATGCCTTTTTAATAATCAAAACAATACGCAACCTCGCTCTATGTTTTTTTCTTGCTCTCAGCATGTATTTGCAGTTTGAAATTACTACTTTTTATACCGAGCATATGCCAATTACTATAAGCGGCGATGGATCACATTTTGCCCAAACCCTCCCCGCAGTTTTCAAAATATCCCAAACATCCCAAATTCGACCCATGAGGCATAATTTGGAACCAATTTCTGGCTCTCTGCTTGTATTCGCAGTTTGAAATTACGGCTTTTTACACCGATAAGGCTTTTTACACCTTTTTACACGGCTTTTTATACCGAAAATATGCCAATTACTGTGAGCGGCGATGCATCAAATTTTGCCCCCCCCCCCATTGCAGTTTTCAAAATATCCCAAACATACAAAATTCAACGCTTGATCAATAATTTGGAGCCAAATTCTGGCTCTCTGCACGTATTCGCAGTTTGAAATTACGATATTTTACACCGAAAATATGCCAATTACTGAGAGAGGCGATGGGACACAATTTGCCCAAACCCTCCCTGCAGTTTTCAAAATATCCCAAACATCCCAAGTTCGACCCTTGAGCCATATTTTGGAGCCAAATTCTGGCTTTCAGCACGTATTCGCAGTTTGAAATTACGAATTTTTATACCGAAAATATGCCAATTACTGGGAGAGGCTATGGGTCAAATTTTGCCCAAACCCTCCCTGCAGTTTTTAAAATATCCCAAACATCCAAAATTCGACCATTGAGCCATATTTTGGAGTCAAATTCTGCCTTTCTGCTCGTATTCGCAGTGTGAAATTACGACTTTTTAAACCGAAAATATGCAAATTACTGAAAGCGGCGATGTATAACATTTTGACCCAACCCCTCCCTGCAGTTTTCAAAATATTCCAAACCTCCCAAATTCGACGCTGGAGCCATATTTTGGAGCCAAATTCTGGCTCTCTGCACGTATTCGAAGTTTGAAATTACGACTTTTTATTCCGAAAATATGCCGATTACTGAGAGCAGCGATGGGTCACATTTTGCCCAAACTTCTCTGCAGTTTTCAAAAAATCCCAAACATTCCAAATTCGACCCTTGAACCATATTTTGAAGCCAAATTCTAGCTCTCTGCACGGCTTCGCAGTTTGAAATTACGACTTTTTATACCGAAATAATGCCAATTACTGAAAGCAGCGATGGATCATATTTTGCACAAACCATCCTTGTAGTTTTCAAAATATCCCAAATATCCAAAATTCAACCCTTGAGTCATATTTTGGAGCCAAATTCTGGCTCTCTGCAGGTATTCGCAGTTTGAAATTACGCCTTTTTTTACCGAAAATATGGCAATTACTGTAAGCGGCGATGGATCACAATTTGCCCAAACCCTCCCTGCAGTTTTCAAAATATCGCAAACATCCCAAATTCGACGCTAGAGCCATTTTTTGAAGCTAAATTATGGCTCTCTGCACGTATTAGCAGTTTGAAATTTCGATTTTTACCGAAATAATGCCAATTACTGTGAGCAACGAAGGGTCACATTTTGCCCAAAAACCCCTGCAGTTTTCAAAATATCCCAAACATCCAAAATTGCACCCTTGAGCTATATTATAGAGCCAAATTCTGGCTCTCTGCACCTATTTGCAGTTTTAAATTAGGAATTTTTATACCGAAAATATGCCAATTACTGAAAGCGACGATTGATCACATTTTGCCCAAACTCTCTCTGTAATTTTTAAATTTTCCCAAACATCCCAAATTCGACCCTTGAGCCATATTTTGGAGCCAAATTCTGGCTCTCTGCGCGTATTCGTAGTTTGAAAATACGAATTTTTATACCGAAAATATGCCAATTACGGAAAGCGGCGATGGATCACATTCTGGTCAAACCCTCCCTGCAGTTTTCAAAATATCCCAAACATCCCAAATTCGACGCTTGAGCCATATTTTGGAGCCAAATTCTGGCTCTCTGCACGTATGCGCAGTTTGAAATTACGACTTTTCATACCGAAAATATGCCAATTACTGATAGCGGCGATGAATCACATTTTGCCCAAGCCCTTCCTGCAGTTTTCAAAATATTCCAAACATCCCAAATTCGACACTTAAGTCTTATTTTGGAGCCAAATTCTGGCTTTCTGAACGTATTCGCAGTTTGAAATTACGATTTTTATACTGAAAATATACCAATTACCGAAACCAGCGATGGGTCATGATTTGCCCAAACACCCCTGCAGTTTGCAAAATATCCCAAACATCTCAAATTCGAACTTTGAGCCATATTTTGGAGCCAAATTTTGGCTTTCTGCACTTATTCGCAGTTTGAAATTACGACTTTTCATACCGAAAATATGCCAATTACTGAGTCCGGCGATGGGTAACATTTTGCCCAAACCCTCCCTGCAGTTTTCAAAATATCCCAAACATCCCAAATTCAAGGATTGAACCATATTTTGGAGCCAAATTTCGGCTCTCTGCACGTATTAGCAGTTTGAAATTACAACTTTTTATGCCGAAAATATGCCAATTACTAAGAGCGGCGATGGATCACATTGGGCCCAAACCCTCCCTGCAGTTTTCAATATATCCCAAACATCCTAAATTCGACCCTTGAACCATATTTTGGAGCCAAATTCTGGCTCTCTGCACATATTTGCAGGTTGAAATTACGAAATTTTATACCAAAAATATGCCAATTACTAAGAGCGGCGATGGGTCACATTTTGCGAAAACCTCCCCTGCAGTTTTCAAAATGTCCCAAACATCCCAAATTCGACCCTTGAGCTATATTTTTAAGCCAAATTCTGGCTGTCTGCACGTATTCGCAGTTTGAAATTACGACTTTTTATACCGAAAAAATGCCAATTACTGAGAGCGACGATGGATCACATTTTGCCCAAACCCTCCTTGCAGTTTTTAAAATATCCAAAACATCCAAAAGTCGACGCTTGAGCTATATTTTGAAGCCAAATTCTGGCTCTCTGCGCGTATTCGATGTTTCAAATTACGACTTTTTATACCGAAAATATGCCAATTACTGAAAGCAGCGATGGATCACATTTTGCCTAAACCCTCCCTGCAGTTTTGAAAATATAAAAAAAAACAAATTTGACGTTTGAGCCATATTTTTGACATAAATTCTGGCTCTTTGCCCGTATTCGCAGTTTGAAATTACGACTTTTTATACAGAAAATATGCCAATTACTGAAAGCTGCGATGGGTCACATTTTGCCCCCCCCCCTGCAGCTTTAAAAATATCCCAAACATCTCAAATTCGACGCTTGTGCCATAGTTTGGAGCCAAATTCTGGCTCTCTGCACGTATTCGCAATTGGAAATTACGACTTTTTATACCGAAAAAATGCCACTTACTGAGAGCAGCGTTGGATCACATTTTGCCCAAACCCTCCTTGCAGTTTTCAAAATATCCCAAACATCCCAAATTCCACCTTGAGCCATATTTTGGAGCTAAGTTCTTGCTCTCTGTACATATCTGCAGGTTGAAATTACGACATTTTATACCGAAAATATGCCAATTACTGAGAGCGGCGATGAATCACATTTTGCCCAAACCCTCCCTGCAGTTATCAAAATATGCCAAACATCCCAAATTTGACGCATGAGCCATATTTTGGAGATAAATTCTGGCTCTTTGCACGTTTTCGCAGTTTGAAATTACGACGTTTTATACCGAAAAAATGACAATTACTGAGAGCGGCGATGGATCACATTTTGCCCAAACCCTTCCTGCAGTTTTCATAATATCCAAAACATCCAAAAGTCGAGGCTTGAGCCATATTTTGAAGCCAAATTCTGGCTCTCTGCACGTATTCGCAGTTTGAAATTACGACTTTTTATACCGAAAATATGAAAATTACTGAAAGCGGCGATAGATGACATTTTGCCCAAACCCTCCCTGCAGTTTTCAAAATATCCCAAACATAACAAATTCGACGCTTGAGCCATATTTTTGGATGCAGAGGCTTAAAAAAAAGATGCAGAGGCTCAAAAGAGGGATGCAGAGGCTTAAGTGAGTGATGCAAAGGCTCAAAAGAGGGATGCAGAGGCTTAAGAGGGTGATGCAGAGGCTTAGGAAAGTGTTGCATAGGCTCAAAAGAGGGATGCAGAGGCTTAAGAGGGTGATGCTGAGGCTTTAGAGAGTGATGCAGAGGCTCAAGAGAGGGATGCAAAGGGCTCAAGAGAGTGATGCAGAGACTCAAAAGAGTGATTCATAGGCTTACGAGAGTGATGCAGAGGCTTAAGAGAGTGATGCAGAGGCTTAAGAGAGGGATACAGAGGATGAAGAGAGTGATGCAGAGGCTCAAGAGAGGGATTCAGAGGCTCAAGAGAGGGATTCAAAGACTCAACAGAGTTATGCAGAGGCTCAAGAGAGGGATGCAGAGGCTTACGAGAGTGATGCAGAGGCTTAAGAGAGTGATGCAGAGGCTTAGGAGAGGGGTGCAAAGGCTGAAGAGAGTGATGCAGACGCTGAAGAGAGAGTTGCAGAGGCTAATGAGAGTGATGCAGAGGCTCAAGAGAGTGACGCAGAGGCTCAAGAGAGCGATGCAGAGGCTCAAGAGAGTGATGCAGAGGCTCAAGAGAGTGATGCAGAGGCTCAAGAGTGTGATGCAGAGGCTCAAAAGAGTGATGCAGAGGCCCAAGACAGTGATGCATTACCTATCTTACCTAACTTACCTGACTTAACCTAACTTATCCTGCTTAACCTAACTTGCCTACCTTACATAACTTAACCTGCTTAACCTAACTTACCTACCCTACCTAACTTAACCTGCTTAACCTAACTTACCTTACCTTACCTAACTTAATCTGCTTAACCTAACTTACATAACTTAACCTAAGCTAACCTGTTTAACCTAACTTACCTTACCTTTACCTGTCTTACCTAACTTAACCTAACTTACCTACCTAACATAACTTAACCTGCTTAACCTAACTTACCTTACCTTACCTATCTTACCTAACTTACCTAACTTAATCTTACATTCCCAAACTGATGTATCCTAACTTATCTAGTCCAACCAGACAATGATCTAACTTACATAATTATTCCTGCTTGTCTTTTGTGTTTCGGTAATCATTGTCTCATATTCATTTACTCATTTCAAGGGTTAATTTCTCAAATGGACATTTTTGCATTTCAAGTGTTATTTGTTTAAGATTTGGTGTTTAACCATTTCAAAGGATTTTTGTTATATATGGGAATTTACTCGTTTCAAGGGTTAATTTCTCAATTGATCATTTTTGCAGATCAAGGGTTATTTTTTAAAGTTCATCAAGTTGCTCATAAGTTTAATTTATTATGTTTGTTATCATTTATTCTTATTTCCCAACCCCTTAACCTAACCTCTCCTAATCTTAGTGTATTTAGTAGGTTCTATCATATTTTCTTATTCCCCAACCCTTTAACCTAACCTTTCAGATGTAGGAAAAAGAAGAAAAAGAAGGAAAGGAGGTTAAGTGGGATGGTGGGTTTGGGTAAAAATATACAAAGGAGAAACAAAACTACATCTGAAAGGTTATGAAAAGGATAATATATTCAACAAATACGTCAAAAACACAATAAACTACATCTGAAAGGTTAGGTCAAAGGGTTGGGGAATAAGAACATATTATAGAACCTACTAAATACACTAAGATTAGAAGAGGTTAGGTTAAGGGGTTGGGGAATAAGAATAAATGATAACAAACATAATAAATACAACTTATGAGCAACTTGATGAACTTTAACAAATAACCCTTGATCTGCAAAAATGACCATTTGAGAAATTAACCCTTGAAATGAGTAAATGAATATGAGACAATGATTGACGAAACACAAAAGAAGAGCAGGAATAATTATGTAAGTTAGATCATTGTCTGGTTGGACTAGATAAGTTAGGATACATCAGTTTGGGAATGTAAGATTAAGTTAGGTAAGTTAGGTAAGATAGGTAAGGTAATGTAAGTTAGGTTAAGCAGGTTAAGTTATGTAAGGTAGGTAAGTTAGGTTAAGTTAGGTAAGTTAGGTAAGATAGGTAAAGGTAAGGTAAGTTAGGTTAAGCAGGTTAGGTTAGGTTAAGTTATGTAAGTTATTAGGCAGGTCACCAGCAACACACTGGCAGAGGTCTCCAGCAACACACTGGCAGAGGTCTCCAGCAACACGCTGGCAGAGGTCTCCAGCAACACACTGGCAGGGGTCTCCAGCAACACACTGGCAGAGGTCTCCAGCAACACACTGGCAGAGGTCTCCAGCAACACGCTGGCAGAGGTCTCCAGCAACACACTGGCAGGGGTCTCCAGCAACACACTGGCAGAGGTCTCCAGCAACACACTGGCAGAGGTCTCCAGCAGCACGCTGGCAGAGGTCTCCAGCAACACACTGGCAGAGGTCTCCAGCAACACGCTGGCAGAGGTCTCCAGCAACACACTGGCAGGGGTCTCCAACAACACACTGGCAGAGGTCTCCAGCAACACACTGGCAGAGGTCTCCAGCAACACGCTGGCAGAGGTCTCCAGCAACACACTGGCAGGGGTCTCCAGCAACACACTGGCAGAGGTCTCCAGCAACACACTGGCAGATGTCTCCAGCAACACACTGGCATGGGTCTCCAGCAACACACTGGCAGGGGTCTCCAGCAACACACTGGCAGGGGTCTCCAGCAACACACTGGCAGGGGTCTCCAGCAACACACTGGCAGAGGTCTCCAGCAACACACTGGCAGGGGTCTCCAGCAACACACTGGCAGGGGTCTCCAGCTACACACTGGCAGGGGTCTCCAGCAACACACTGGCAGGGGTCTCCAGCAACACACTGGCAGAGGTCTCCAGCAACACACTGGCAGGGGTCTCCAGCAACACACTGGCAGAGGTCTCCAGCAACACACTGGCAGGGGTCTCCAGCAACACACTGGCATGGGTCTCCAGCAACACACTGGCAGAGGTCTCCTGCAACACTGGCAGACTTCTCCAGCAACACACTGGCAGGGGTCTCCAGCAACACACTGGCAGAGGTCTCCAGCAACACACTGGCAGGGGTCTCCAGCAATACACTGGCAGAGGTCTCCAGCAACACACTGGCAGGGGTCTCCAGCAACACACTGGCATGCTTCTCCAGCAACACACTGGCAGAGGTCTCCAGCAACACACTGACAGAGGTCTCCAGCAACACACTGGCAGGGGTCTCCAGCAACACACTGGCAGGGGTCTCCAGCAACACACTGGCAGGGGTCTCCAGCAACACACTGGCATGGGTCTCCAGCAACACACTGGCAGAGGTCTCCTGCAACACTGGCAGGGGTCTCCAGCAACACGCTGGCAGGGATCTCCAGCAACACACTGGCAGAGGTCTCCAGCAACACACTGGCAGGGGTCTCCAGCAACACACTGGCAGGGGTCTCCAGCAACACACTGGCAGTGGTCTCCAGCAACACACTGGCAAGGGTCTCCAGCAACACACTGGCAGGGGTCTTTCACGCTTTACCCGACGCTGTATCCGACGTTTACCCGACGGTTTACCCGACTCTTTACCCTGACAGTTTACCCGACGTGTTTAATTTACAGTTTACACGTCAGTTATCATGAGAACAGATTTTCGACTATTTTATTTTATTTATTCGACTTACACGACGGGTAAACCCCGTCGGGTTTACCTGTCGGGTTTACCCGTTTTTTCACGGGTAAAAATTATCCGACGATTTACCCGACGATTTACCCGACGATTTATCCGACGATTTACCCAACGATTTATCCGGCGATTTATCCTGCGATTTACCCGACGATTTACCCGACTTACCCGACGACTTACCCGACGATTTACCCTACGACTTACCCGACGATTTACGATCCATTCGGCGATTCATTCGGCGTTTTATTAATTCATTTTTATTTATTCATTTTTATTTATTTTATTTTTATTTTTTAATTTTTTATTTATTTTATAGACATATTTATATACATATAATAATATGTATGTAAATATATATTTACATATATATATACATTACATTAGATATACAGATTTCATTAGATATTACATTACATTACATTACATTAGATATTAGGTTAGAGACATTAGATATAGACATATTATTTATTTTATTATATAGACATTATATACATTACACATACATTATATACATTACATTACATACATATACATATATACATTACATATATATATATATATATATATATATATATATATATATATATATATATATATATATATATATATATATATATATACATTACATTAGACATACAGATTACATTAGATATTACATTACATTACATTAGATATTAGATTACAGACATTAGATATAGACATATTATTTATTTTATTATATAGACATTATACATATATATTACATTAGATATACATTACATTAGATATACATTACATTAGATATACATTACATTAGATATACAGATTACATTAGATATACACATTACATTAGTTATTACATTAAATTACATTACATTAGATATTAGATTACAGACATTAGATATAGACATATTATTTATTTTATTATATAGACACGACCTGACCCGACACGACCTGACCTCGCCTTACCTAATCTAACTCGGGTCCAGGTGTGGGTCCGTGGGCCCCCGGACTTCCACCCTTCCCCACATCCCAGGGTCAGGTCAGGTCAGGTCAAGTTTTAGCTACCCAGAGACCTCACAGTCGAGATGGACGGACGCAGCTACAGGACGGGACACACACAAATCTGTGCCCTGTAGTTACACCGTTTTGACAGACTCGAACACACGTCAGTTCTCATGAGAACATATTCCCATCCGACTAGGCCATTCTGGGGTCGCCAAGTTTTCCAAAGCTGGTTCTTATATTTATATTGAGTAATTTGGTAACATGTCGTCGGTGGTTTAATGCTCCAATATTCCACCTGAACAAAATGTATATTTGGCTGCAACAGTTACCTTTGATACGTTTGAGTAAATAATATCTGTAATTATTGTATTTGGGCGTTAATAAACAGGGTAAAGCTCCGACGTAAATTTGCCTGGCGTGGATGGGTTTTTGTTTGGGTTATTTGGGGAGGAGGAGGAGGATGACGTCTTGACTGGAAGCTGAAGGGGGAGTGTGAAGCCCAGAAGGAGACCAACACGTTGATAACTTAGACAATATTGAGGGCATTTTTCGACATTTAAATTAATATACACAGAAGCAAAATTTAAAGAGAGAAACTCGAGTGTTTTTTTGACTCATGAAGGTTAATAATTTACTAACTTTTATGGTACTGAAAGGGACTATTTTCACTTTGTGAGAGAAGTTGTAGGAATTGTGGTAAGCTATTAGTTAGAAAAAAAAGGGCAATCAACATTGTAAGAGTTTTTTCTCCTTATCTGCAGAGTAGGAGTGAGGACAGCTAATTTATACAAACAGGCTGTTGCCGTTCTCTCGTTGTCTCTCTCTCTCATCTTCCTCTCTTCTGTTCTCTTTCTGACTTTGTATGTTATGCCTGTTTCTTTCTCTGTATTTCTGCCTCTCTCGCTCTCCCATGATACCAGTTCACAACATGCTGACTAACTCCTGGCTACCAATTTATTGCTAGGTGAACAGATGCATTTAATGAGAGGAAATGGGGTCCGTCTAATTACCACAAGCTACCACAAACTACACAAACTTCAGAAAGCTTCCTGGCAATACGTTAGTAATGAATAAATATGATATATTAAGTTAGGCTGACCTAACCTAACCTAACCTAACCTATCCTAACCTATCCTAACCTAACCTAACCTAACCTAACCTAACCTAACTTAACCAAACCTCACCTAACCTAACCGAAGCTTGGATCGTCGACTTCATTTGGCGTCACCAGCTTTTTATTTTCGTCTAATTTCTTTATATAAGATACTTTTTCAGATTAAAATTATGTTTTTTCGTGATGTACATTCAGCACCAACATTTTAATGAGTAAATATATCATATTTATTCATTACTAACGTATTGCCAGGAAGCTTTCTGAAGTTTGTGTAGTTAGTGGTAGCTTGTGGTAATTAGACGGACCGAGGAAATGTGCCCAAACATTTTATGTCGTGAACGGCTTAGTAGGTCCAATTACTACCCTACCCCACGATACAACCCCACAACATGCTGACTAAGTACTGGGTTCATATTTACTGCTAGGTGAACAGATGCATTAGGTGAGAGGAAATGTGCCCAAGCCATTTCTGCAGCCACTGGTAATCGAACCTAGAATTCCGGATTTTGAGTCAACAATGAACACGTAAAACTTTCATATATGTCTCAGTTTGAGTATATGTGTGCTTGTGTGGCTTACTCTCTCTGTCTCCATGTCTTCCTCTCTCTATACATATCTTTCTCTTTATCTCATTATATATCATAAAACAGTTAAACTTCGATATTTCTGGTACGTACAGACTCTATCAGGAATAAATGTGGTTCACAAGGATTCTCTCACACATGTTACTGGAACACAGATACTATCACCTTCATATGTCAGTCATGGTTTAGGTAATGACATCTAACCTGACGCAACCTGACCTGACGCAACCTGACCTGACGCAACCTGACCTGATACAACCTGACCTGACACTACCTGACCTGACGGAACCTGACCTGATGCAACCTGACCGGACGCTACCTGACCTGACTCAACCTGATCTGACGCAACCTGACCTGACGCAACCTGACTTGACGCCACCTAACCTGACGCAACCTGACCTGACCTGACGCTACCTGCCCTGACGCTACCTGACCTGACGCAACCTGACCTGACGCAACCTGACCTGACGCAACTTAACCTGAACCTATCTGACCTGACGCAACCTGACCTGACGCAACCTAACCTGACGCAACCTGACCTGACGCAACCTGACTTGACGCAACCTGACCTGACGCAACCTAACCTGACGCAACCAGACCTGACCTGACGCTACCTGACCTGACGCAACCTGACCTGACACAACCTGACCTGACGCAACCTTACCTGACGCAACCTGACCTGATGGTACCTGACCTGACGCAACCTGACCTGATACAACTTGACCTGACACAACCTGACCTGACGCAACCTGATCTGACGCTACCTGACCTGACTCAACCTGACCTGACACAACCTGACCTGACCTGACCTTCAGTAATTGGCCTATTTTCTGTATAAAAAGTCGTAATTTCAAACTGCGAATACGTGCAGAGAGCCAGAATTTGGATCCAAAATATGGGTCAAGTGTAGAATTTGGGATGTTTGGGATATTTGGAAAATAGCAGGGAGGGTTAGGGCAAAATGTGATCCATCGCTGCATTCAAGAAATTGGCACATTTTCGGTATAAAAAGTCGTAATTTCAAACTGCGAATACGTGCAGAGAGCCAGAATTTGGCTCCAAAATATGGCTCAAGCGTCGAATTTGGGATGTTTATAATATATTGAAAGCTGCAGGGGGGTTTTGGCAAAATGTGACCCATCGCCTCTCTCAGTAATTGGCATATTTTTGGTAAAAAAATTCGTATATTCAAACTGCGAATACGTGCAGAGGGCCAGAATTTGTCTGCAAAATAGGGCTCAAGCGTCGAATTTGGGATGTTTGGGATATTTTAAGAACTAAAGGGAGGGTTTGGGCAAAATGTGATACATCGCAGCTTTCAGTAATTGGAACATTTTCGGTATAAAAATTCGAAATTTCAAACTGTGAATACGTGCAGAGAGCCAGAATTTGGCTCTAAAATATGGCTCAAGGGTCAAATTTGGGATGTTTGTGATATTTTGAAAACTGCAGGGGGGTTTGGGCAAAATGTGACCCATCGCCGCTCTCAGTAATTGACATATTTTCGGTATAAAATATCGTAAATTAAAACTACTAACACGTGCAGAGAGCCAGAATTTGGCTCCAAAATATTGCTCAAGCGTCGAATTTGGGATGTTTGGGATATTTTGAAAACTGCAGGGGGGGGGGGGTTTGGCAAAATTTGACCCATCGCAGCTTTCAGTAATTGGCATATTTTCAGTATTAAAAGTAGTAATTACAAACAGCGAATACGTGCAGTGAGCCAGAATTTGACTCCAAAATATGGCTTAAGCGTCGAATTTAGAATGTTTGGGATATTTTGAAAAATGGAGGGGGGTTTGGGCAAAATGTGACCTATTGCTGCTCCCAGTTATTGGCTTATTTTCGGAAAAAAATCGTAATTTAAAACTTCGAATAAGTGCAGAGAGCAAGAATTTGGCTCCAAAATATGGCTCAAGTGTCGAATTTGGATGTTTGGGATATTTTGAAAACTGCAGGGGGTTTGGGCAAAATGTGTTT